>NW_027286874.1:58908610-58978610 GCF_022747635.1 Hetaerina americana | reverse complement strand
TATATAGATATAAAGGATATGTCCACCTGAGGGAACTCTGAAAATTTCTGTGCCAAAATTTTCTCCATTCTGTCATTCGGCAGTTAAAAAACCCCCCTCGATATACAATACACGAATTTACTGCTGACGCTTCTTTTGTACTATACATTCACTATGCACAAGAACATGACTGATTAATAATAAATGTTAACCTCGTTTCCCTATTTTGTCGCCAAAATGTGGACTTTGTTTAGGAATTGTGGACCTGAGTTCAGTATTTCTAATATCGACGTAAATGATTTGCGGCGCATGAACTCACTGAGGAAGCAAAAGTCACATTTTATGACCATCAGTGGCAGCTTTTTACTCCAAAGTTATATCTTTACGGGAAAGAACGTTCAGGCCATATTGAGTCAGCATACCTACTTTTCCTAAAGCTGGATTTTAGATTCAAGACATAAACTGGGACATATCTTTCATTTCTAGTGCCTTACTCATACCGGCTATGCCTTCATTTTATCAACGACCGACATGTCGATTCCCTCTTTGAATCTCAGGAGTCGCAATTTTAAAGCGCCATGTATTATGCGATTTGCAATACCGCTGGGTTTATATAACCTGCGGTTTCCCATATCCATTTAATGTTGGTGACAAAGAAGAAAGGTGCTGCTATCATTATTTTAATTCGGTTGTATAACCAAAACATACAGGGCTCAGATGAATTCGCATCGGAAAACCTTTCCTGTGAGTCTTACAGCGCATCCTCATTCGAGACAAAGCCAAAATCCTGTGTGAGCCAATTTCCGCTCTGCCTTTATCGTGCCTCGTAAAGTCTCTCTCTCTCTCTCTCTCTCTCTGCCTCCTCATTCCCATAACGGGAATAAGTCGTTGCTACCTTCCGAACTAATGCCACGCTATTTTGCCTCCTCCATTTCGCTAATCCTGATTGCTTGCCGTGTAATGCATACGCTCCTAAATCCTTAAACCATCTGAATGCATCGCGGAGACTGCCATGTATATATTGGCGAATGTTTGTAACGCATAATTTGAATGTTCCTGCTAAGTGCGCGTTGTGGCCGTGACGGTCGAAAAAAGTCCATAAAAAATGAAGTATTATTGTTTGCGGAAGAATGCATGTTACCCAATCGAGGATCAATTTCCATTCCAAAGGCTCTTTCCCATTAGTCAGAAAGATAAATAATAGTTTTTATTTCTATTTGCATTGTTATACTTGTATTTTCTTTTGTGAATTCATCTTTGTTCTGTTCAATGCCTGCGTTCAATACTCGGAGATAAAATTAGATTAAATTTGATCGAAGATTTCTATGTTCCGAGATCGATTTACTTCTTTGCCATCTAATAACACCTCTAAACAAGGAAGCTAAGATTGCAGTAAAATTGTTCTAATATATACGCGGAATCTCGAGTTCTCACCTCTATATTGCTGGTTGAATCGGGTAGGGATTCTAGGATGCTAAGAGCAAAACACTGGTCGAATGAAACGTAGTGGGAATTTTCGTGTGAAGGGATAGGAAGAGAAAAATGAGTTACCAACGTCTCAAAATGATTTCAATTCATCCTCCTCTTAATGTTTCTTGTGTATGTCAAGTTCCTGTCCCTCTCGAAAGGAGATGTCTCTTATTCCAGGTAATGAAGAGCCCTTGCCTAACTCCTCGAGGGAATTTTTATCGCTTTAATTTCAGTTTTCACTTTTTAATTTATATTTATGCTTCGTAGTTACTTTCTCCACAGCCATCCAAAAGTTTGATAAATAGAGATGTTGACATCGGGATAGGCAAATGGCTTCAAATAGACCGAGCTCCTTATTTTAAATTGATAATCAGATGATGAGATTTAACAATACACCAATTACCAGATAATCACATCCTTATACTTACTGAAGGCCGAAGGTGTTGATTCAGATGCTAAATTCACCTCAGTTTCAAAAATATCCTGTCGTATAACAGTTTTTCAGAAATACTTGAATCCTTTCTGGAACATTTTAATGATAGTGAGCTTAAAAAGCTATTTTCAATTTAGTGTATACGCATTTAGGTATTTAAATAGCAATAACAGGATAAAAAATTAATAGGAAAAAATTCGTTTAATATAACTCTAGGATACAAAGATACTGGCATATTATATTG
The DNA here is from genome assembly GCF_022747635.1 of Hetaerina americana. Lineage (NCBI taxonomy): Eukaryota > Metazoa > Arthropoda > Insecta > Odonata > Calopterygidae > Hetaerina > Hetaerina americana. The sequence goes on along the minus strand of NW_027286874.1, from coordinate 58,976,484 downwards.
AAAAACATGGAACCAACATGAACGAGATATCGCGCTGAAACATTTGATGCACCCACCATTTCAAGTCACTTTCTTATCGATATGTTAGGGAAATATACAAGAGAGTTCTCCTTTCTATTAGCAGTATTGAAACCAGTCAATAATATATTAATCAATAGCAGTAGAGAAATCAGTTAATTATTTCATTTTATTTTATTTCCAAGAAGGGGTCCTCAAAGTAAAAATAAAACCACGATCACACGAAATTATCCTTTGAAACAATCCCAATGCATCATTCATAATTTTTCGAACGTCCCGAGTTCCTCGTTGTGGCTGCATCAGAGAAAAGATCTCGAGAAGAATGGTAGTGAAAAATTTCCTCGGTATTCCTCTCGGCATCGCATAAAAACTTCCGTCACTCCAGTTGCCACCCCAGTTCCCACTGAGAAACAAAATTTTCCCTTTGTGCATAATGCATCATGCACCGCCACCTGGTTTTGTTTTCGTTCGACGTATCGTTCCTTGGGCACTTCCTTGAAGTATATGCCAACTACGTTACCATAGCTTCCCTTCCTCCAAATTTAATAGCAATCCGCCCAAGCCCTCCTCTTCTCCGGTAAAATGAGCGTCTATTTTCAGACACCGGCGGAATCGTTTATGGGTTGAGCATCTGGCGATGAAAAAGTCGTCTCCCTTTTGATTTCACCACCAAAGTAAAATGCAGCCCAAATTCTTCAAATACATATATCCACTTTTCGCATCATGTGTCCGAGACGAACTCTTTTTTCGGCACGAGGCGGTAATCAAACAAAACTCCCCACGACACAGACGGTTCCTACCGCTTTGCGTTGCGAGCACGTCCTTTCGTCCGTTCCTTGGAGAACTTTGCGACGTCCAGTACGGCGCAATGCGCCGCATTGGACGTCGGTATATTGAATAATTTGCGAGTTTTTGCTCTCTATTAAATCTAGACCGTTTTTCGAGGCGATGTACCTTCCTCTGAGTTTAATCGGATGCCCAAGTAAATTTTTTCTCCCAGACTCGGATGAACCCTCAGGGGTAAATTTTGACCGAGAAGATATAGAGATGACCATCTGCTCGGATTGCACTCTGTCGGAATACCAATTGTTCTCAGGTACGTTAGCCTATGTAGTATTCGATGGTCATTATCTATTTCCTTAACTTTCGATGCAACAGCTTTATCATGGAATTAATGGCTTCCATAATCGGCACATCACAACGATTTTACTTTTTCCGCGATACTCTAAATGCTTAGTGAAACAGTAATTAGAGAGAACAATGTTTTTCGGTGGCTTCACCAAAGTGACTCGTAGAACAACTTTTAATTGTTGTTTCTCAATGTTTTCTTTAGCATAGTATGATGGAAACGTATTTGCTTAAATGACACCTGACTCTAAGAAGCACTGCCCGCAGTAGTAAAATATGAGGAAAATGTAGCGGAGGAAGTGGTATTTAACTACGGATACAAGCATTGCGGAGAGGATAAAATCGTTTCCGAGGAACACGTCAACGAACTCCCGATGAATATTTATGAAGGTATGCGTGTTTGCCTCCCAAGGGAGGGAATTCTTTCCCCTTGCTGACTTTGGATATCCGCCTGGATTAGATGTGTGTATGTGTGTGTGTGTCAAATGGAAGGGCAAAATAGATGCGCTAGGGCTATTTTACGAGGATATTTCTTTTCGAGACTGGAAAGTGCTTGCAAAATTTATACTTTGGTCAAAAAATATAAAAATATTCATTTGGAGATTTTAATCCATTTACGTTTTGCACGATACATTAGCACTATGAATTATAACAAGCGGACCAGTTTCATTTTTTATGATATTACTCAAAACCGTGATAACTTCCAATTGATAGGTCCTCAAATACCTACACACTTTGATGAAAAATGTTTCTAGGCCACTAAAGTTTAGAAAAAATTACAAAACATACGTGGGCTATACCATTATCAATAATTACATTCTATTCGAACTTTAACTTTTTGCGTGGCCCGTTTTTATGGGGAAACCGACAGGGAAGCTTCATTCAAATGTCGGTTGTATGTTGGACCTCAGAATAGAAATTATCAATTTTAGGTTGATATCAATTTTATACCTTACAGTTACATCCATAAATGACAGGAACATTTATGCTACGGAATGTGATTTTTAGCATTTGGAGATAACTTTGAAAATTCGTTCTAAATGGATGTTACACAAACCTATTGCTCTAAATGTTGAATTTTTTTCGTTTTCAGCCACAGAAGCAATTTACTTTTTGACTCCCTGTGAAAAAACTTTAAAATATCGGTTCGCACGCAAATCTCGTTTGTTGCATTAGGTATATAATTTTATGCGACGTTGCTGGATAATCCCTTTGGAGTTTGGATTCACCTCTCTTACTCCCTGGGGGAAGATCTCCCAAATCCTCATTTTGTATTCGTAATATATTATTTCTCCTGTGGGCCGAATGTCAAAAAGGTTGATCCTCTAAAGTGTAATGCTTAAGGTTTTGTAAAAATAAAAATCTCCGCGGGATACGCGTGTCACTCGCCGTTTAGAAAGTTATATCATTTTTCACTGATAAATTTCATTTTAATGTATATTTATAATACCGGCTTAAATAATAATAAAAACATCATCAAATATGCGCTTACTGCCCTGAAGATGAAGGATGCCATCATTTATACGGCCGTGTTATTTTTGCTTGAAATGAGAGATGTTGTTAAAAAAATATCTCTGAAATGTCATCTCTATTCATGCAGCCTAAAACTGACTACGTGCGTAAAGTTTGTCCTTTTACTTAATGGAAATAAACGTTGAACGCAGAATTTAATTTTGAATTCTGCCATTACTAAACCTTTCCCCATACCTGTTAGGCTAAGGATAATGTGTTTTATAGGTGTCTTTGTTAACGACGAGGGAAATAAAACTTTGTCTAGCGGTAGCCCGTTTTAAATAAATGTGGTCAGTTTTGCTATTTCCTATTTTAGCACACTTTTTGAATCTCTGCAAAAAATAATTATTTTAAAATTGATTACCATTCCTTTATAACTGAATAAAAAGGTCTGCACAGATTTTTAAAGAACTTTTTTAAATTTTTTCTTCTACTTGAACAACTTTAGACCGACTCCGGAGAATGCAAAAAAGTCCCACGATTCAAAGGGCTGTAAAACTGGGTCAAATTTACCATTTCCTAAAAAAAGATTGATTCATATTTTTTCAACCCATTCCATTATATGGATATATAATAATGGATGACACCCAAAAAAATTCACTTATACACGGTTATTTTTACTGCGATGAATTCAGCGAGGAACTAATTTCATTACCTAGATTTTGCAGTCATTTTGATGTTATTAGGGTACTCTCTATGATATATCCTCAAGGAAAACCAGATTTGAAGTTTATTTTAGAAAAATTAGATATTCTTTAGATTAACCCAATGTTTTTCATTGAATAACATTTAGTTAACCACCACCACCAGTTAATTTTCTGATATTCGAGAAATAAAAATTATGCTTATATGGTATTCTAAGTAGAGCGTCGGAGAGATGGACAAATAGTTGTGAGTTCAATCCCCAGTAATTTTTACGCACCGCTTTATCTAAAAGCCAAGATGTGGAATTTTTTGGTCAATAGAACTTCGTGAGAAACCGATGAGGACAAAGGGAAAGAAACTGAATCCCTTCTCTCGGAATTTCACACTTCTTGGGGATCAGTGAAAGATCAGCCCCACATTTTACCTTTTCAACCAACGTTTATGCTTAATGCTATGATGGACGAATGGATAAGCATCTATAAATGATGCAAAAAGTGTATTCTTAAGTTAAGCATTCTTTTCTATTTTGAAGGTGAACGGTAAAATGGATTTTCCGTACGAGCCTATACTGTGGGTATATAATTGCAAAAACATTTTGTTTCTTAAGGAAAAACTAATTTAAAGTTTAAATTTTTTATCTCTGAGTTGTGTATCTATTTAAGTATATATGTTAACTGTTTTAAAAAAGCATTTAACCTTAGTGGTAAAAAATGACCGCGGCCCTAGGGGTGCCAAAGGGTAAATTCTTAGTAACATTGGTATCCATCGCCTTAGATTAGTTTACAGTTGTTCATTTCTCTCGATTATTTGAAATATTTCACCTTTTTATTGTTAACTTGCAGTTAGGCAAAACTTAACTTTAATATTTCATCTGTTGTTGAATCACTTTATGTTACACACCTAAAGTTGCTTGCGGGGAGTTATATTTAAGGAATTATGTTTTAATGATTCATCTGAGATACCATATATTATACGAGGCCGATTTGAAAAGTTAGGTCATCTATTTTTTTCATGAAAAATCAAATTTATTCTCAACTTTGTGTACATCGCAGGAAATCTGAGTTTTTAGCTATTTTTCTAGATAGTTGCCTTGACGATCAATCACTTTTTGTATCCTTGTAACCAGCTTTTTAATACGGCGTCGTACCTTTCTCTCGCCGAGTCGTGAAGCCAACCGACGACTGCTTCTCTGATATAAATTCATCACCATTTATTGCAAATGTACGATGAGAAGTGTATGGACATCAAAAACGTGCGAGAGTGATGCAGGGAGTTTTTTAATGGCTGGGAAAACGTCCATGAGCAGCGGTCGGGGCGGTCGAGTTTGCCGGAATCAACGTTGGCTCCAATTGACGAGATAGTACTCAATAACTGGAGAATTACCCCGGATATATAAAGACGACCTTCATCGATATGATCCGGAAGTTAGCAACTGCACCATGAGTGAGGGCAATGTTATCTAACGGTAGGCCTAGCTACTTTTAAAAGACTTGTCACTAATGTAGTGTGGTCACTTTCGACCTTTCCATTAAATACTAGTCATCTTTGGGAGAGAGTATTCCATGACCCCCGGCAAATGCAATTAAGCTCAAAATACTTGTTACATTAAAGGCATAAGGTGATTTAAAAATGAGTGTCACTTGTTAAACAATTTTGTAAATCTAGAAAAATTACATTTTCAATATTTTAAATTATATTTAGTTCGTATTTTTCCATATTAGTACAATGTCACATTCATTAATTAAACATTGTTAATAGTACAAAAAACATTAGTAAAATTGTTAATAAGGTACCTAACTTTTCGAGGAAAATTGTCGTCAGTACAGCACTCGTATCAAGATCGAAACTTATAAGACTTCAATAGAGATACTTACTACAAATTGCTAGTTTTATTCGGTACATCGGTACAAAATGTTACTAATTCGTGGGAAATCTTCAACTAGCCCGTCAAATAAATTACAGGCTTTGGGCTTCTGATGCCAAGGAATAAATTGTATTGTCTTCTGACAGAAACCTCTCGAGCTTTGTCGAAGGATGCGTCGAACAAGAACGCTAATGACCTCTCATCAATACTTCTTCCATTAAATAATTGATTCTAAGCATGGCCGTGCAGGCAAGTTATTCTCACATACTCACCACGTGTCTTCGTTGTAAGAAACCACCACCGGATCCAGGCGTTGGCTGATGTCAAGGAAAATGGAACGATGAAGTAAAGCTACTCAGACCCCAATAATTACGTCGGAGAAATGACGCTCGAATAGAGACGACAGTGGGAGGTCGGCAAGACATGTTGAGGTGAAATTGTTGGAAATAAAAGAAATGAAGAAACCCAGGGAATGTGTTTATTAGCAAGTATACCCACTACCTCCGAGCAAGAGAACTCATAGGCCTGAAATTAGATAGTGTAATAATGCATAAAATAAAAAAAAATTATGCCACTAATGCAGAGTTCAATTTTACCTACTCCATCACTGTATGAATATTATTACCGTTGCAGTATTTTTTTCTTGTAAAAGAAGCCTCAGGGATTATCAATCAAAACAAATGGTAGAGAGAGAGAGAGAGTCGACAAAGAATCAATTAATAGTCACTCCTTGATATTCAAACACGGTAAACTAAAAATTATTTGAATGTATATCATACTTAAATTGCAAATATTTGTCACGAAAAATTGAGCTGATGAATAAAAAATAACTGCTTTATCGGAAGGCTTTAACTCACTTTCTCTGTTTCGAAAGTCTTAATTTAAAATTTGCTGGTATTAGATCATCCAAACTTCTCCGAGGAGAGTTAGATAAACAACCTTGTATGTTTTTGTCTCGAAGTCTTTCATTGTTTTTAATGTATTATATTATAATAAAATTAGTAATCTATATACTGAACCTCTAACCCTGTACTATATTTGGTGAGGGTGGTTAAATATTTTCTGTGAATATCAATAAATCTCTACTGACTACAACTGTGGTGTTTTTCTCCGGCGAGCTGACGTAGGATGACCTCAAAAAGTGAGAATAATCGCATATATACTACATTAAAATCTATAGGTCGCTGTCTCAGGTGTTATTTGGTGGAAGTCTTTGATAATAGGCGTTAACGAAGGAAGATAACTTTGGTCCACCTGATGATGTTGCCTTGCGACTAAATCATGTTTGTGGAAAATAAAAATTCTAGTGGAAAATGTAAAGTTAGTCTTTCTTCATTTACGCCCAATACACCATAAATTATCGAATTGGGTATTTCAATTTGAAAGTGTAATTTACCTAATATTTGATAGCTTTAAGCACGGGGAACCTAATTGAAAGTGCTTTATATTTCCATGGTAACAAAGTCAGAACTTAATATAAACATTTAGCTTAACTGAGCGATTTAATTTGATGTTGAACCAAACACTGTGATGTATTGCGAAAGCAATAACATAAAATGTTGTGACTTCTCTAGACGTCACTTTGTTAAACGCTTCCATGGTATAATGAAAGCCAAATTTGTATTCTTCCTCACTGTTTTTTCTCCTTGCTCTGGTTTTAACACCTAACCATCATTTTTAGGGGTTAAAATTTACCCTGATCGAGTCGGGTAGTGGTTGGAATTGGTTAGAACAATACAAAGTTTTGTTTTCATTATAACAAATAAATATTTATGATCATATTTTATCCGTATTCCCTTTTAGTTCATATTATTATAAACTATATAATTTTCTCAAATCTCGAGAGTAATTTTAAAAGACTGATGCTTCGGATTTTAGAGAGGCAATTAGAAACCTTAAATATATTTATTCAAAATAATATATTTTAGTAGCGTTTTCTAAACTTAATGCCATACCATCAATAAAAATGTACTCAGAGCATTCCCAGAAATTCATGGAACACCATCACAGCTTACTTACTTAGCTGTGGATAGCGTTCATAAATATTAGCCTCGGCTTATGAATTTTTCGGGCTTGTTTTTATGTTAAAATAATAATATAATTGACCCTTTCATTTCCAAATTCAAATGAATGTCTAGAGCTTTGTCTTCTGGGGCGTCTGACTTCAGTAACTGCTTTAAGGTTTCCCCAGTCATGGAAAATCCACGGTCACATCAATGGAAAAAGTAAAAGGAAGGTTTCCAGCCATATTATTCCGCCAATTTGATTGAAGAGTCGAGGAGAGTTACTCAAGAGCGTACATATCAAAAGACTAGGTTCAAATAACGATCGAAGATGAATGGAGACGAGATGAAATCTGGGAAGAACACGTCTTTAATCCTGTTGAAAACACTTTTTTATCGGCAAGGGATGCGAAAGCCCTTTCACTCGATCTTATTATTTATAAATTATAGAGGTTCATGGTTTCACAATTTTTTTGGTTTTTTTTAATGCCTAAAGAACTGGAGAAGATTTGCAATCACGTGTTTTCAAGTCCAACCCAGGCATTAAAACCGAAAAAGGTTACCATTCTGGACGATCAAAATCTTTCCTCCAGTGGCTTTTCTTGCATGTTATGCATGACTTTGATCTTTTCCAAGACCTTTCGTCTCATATCCTTTTCATAAAATTCTCAACCGCCTTAAGCTTATTATTTCTCGCGCTTTTTCTCACTTTTTTACTTTCCTCCTTCCTCTAAAACTTTTCGCCGTAGAACCTCGAAAGTCTCTTGTCTTTCCGTAAAAACTTTAATAAAGCTGCCACAATCCGTTTGTCTCCCTTCTCCCTTACAACTTTCACTTCCTCCACAATCCTCCCTTCTCATTTTAGACCCGTCGAAGTATTTCTCATCTTTCACTAAACAAATTGATGGGCAACTCTTGCTGAATAGACTCTATTATCTCCATTCCTTCCACGGTACTTCATAAGCAAAATAGACAATGGTAGCCATGCGGTAGGTGATTCCATTTTCTTGATATATTTTAGGGTTAATCCATGTGGTTAGGGTTAACCCCTCAGGTGTAAGAAATCTTCAATCTTAATCTTGGCCTAGTCTCTCAGTTAATTTCTCGCGGGAAAAATTTTTTACCGATATCTCAATAAAGTTTGTCGAGAAATTTACGACAAAACAATTATTATCATCTTCCCGATTTCAGTGAGTTATTTCATTATTATAGATACTCTCTCTTTATGCAAGAATTTTATATTTAAAAATACTGTCTCTAAGTGGAAGCGTATGTGATAGTATATTGTTAATAAATATGTTATATGTCTCCAAAAATTGTCTAATAATGTTTCTGATAATTGGAAAAAAAACACGACTACGATACAGAATCGATTGTAACAATTTTAACCATCGCATTATAGTTAACCATTTTGATATTTCTGCATTGCTTGGAGGGTATATTTTGTATTTTATAAAATTATCTACACATTTGTTTCCTCTACACACGTTAAAACATCATTTTTTACGGCGACCTAAGTTAACACAGGAGCACTTGTGGCACGAAAGAAAAAATTCATCATAAATTATACGCTTGTAAAAGATAATAACATTTTAACTTTAAGAAATGGGACAGTTTTAATGATGGAGTTCTTATACTTCCATAGTTAAAAGTAACATTGAGCAATGCGTTTTCGTTCATAGTGCCTAAATATTTTGTATTGATAAACGATTAACAGCAGCAGTTATTAACTGCTTAAATGTAAGGAAGAACTAATCTTGAAGCACGTGTAGCTTAGAAACATGACATATTCTTGCTTGCTCCCTTAGTATATTCTTTAAATCTATTTGAGTGTCAATACGATTTCGGACCAGTCACGTCAGTAATTAAACTAGAAAATAAGGAATCATTATATAAAAAACAACAGCTAAGAATCCCTAGAAAATAAAATTCGATAGCATAAACAATGCCTGCATGAAACAAACAAATGGTCTCTTTTTATTGTAAAAGTCATTATGGTGACTGAATAATAGGTATGTGTGCTTATACTTGATAGCATCATAATAATTAAATATTGAATTCGGAGGAAATCTTTTTGCATAGAAGAGTGCGCGTACAAACTGTAAGAATCTTGAAGCGTTTTCATTTGAATCAGCCGGCTTGTGTTCTTATCAACTTTTCTCAAAACTCCGCAGCTTCCCCCTTAAGCCCACAAAGAGGCATTCAATGATATGATCGTGTCCGTGCTTTCAAGTAGGAATGAGTGAATTTTTTTCCCGCGAAGGAAAGAATGAGCACTTTGCCGGGAAAAATTGCCAAGGACACGCAACCGCTTTTGGGGGAAAAATGCCCGCCCACCTACCTTGCCATTCGTTGGTCATAGTGAGCGGAAATATTTGATCTCCCTCCGCGCACCCCCTCCGTCTCCACCGGATAGTAAACCCTAGGGGTCCTTACCGATTCCCATCTTGCCTCGAAGATCCATTTTGTTTTTTATGCTTATCCGACCTCCCTCGACTTAAAACTCTCCTCTTTTTCCCCCTCTCCGCCTTTCTCCCTCCCCCCTTTCGCTTCCTTGACCACCTCTCCTTCCTCTCCTCGGAAACTTCGACGCTGAAAAGATCATATCATTAATTTACGTACTGCCGTTCCCACGCCGATTTCCCCTCCGATCATCGTCCGACGTATAGTGTTCCACAGATAATGTAAAAATAGTGCGAGTACTCCAACGCAGTCGGCAGAATACGTCAGGCGATTTTCGTGAATCCATCATCCTCATCCATTTGGATATCTTGCCGATCCATATTTTTTACAATTCTCTAGACGTGGAGGCTTTCCCGGTCTGAGAATTTTCCCTGCCTTTTCGAGCATCAAAAGGAACGTTTTGTACTTTACCGAACGAAATGCTTCGCGCTGAAGCTTTGATTAATTTTCTAATCATTTTGCCCATCAGATGAAATACTTCCTTCCCTTTTTCCTTGTCCCATTTCATCGACCCATCAAAAACGGACACTGTTAATTCTTTATGTCCAGCCGAACGGTCTAAGCCAACGACTAACTCCCTTGTCACTTTCGATTCCCACTGTTTGCTTTCATTCCTTCCTTATTTTTGACTGCTAATTGAACGGATGTGGGTTGAAAACATGTTCAACCAATCCCCCCCCCCGTTTGAACTCTGCCCCTACCACACATTCCATCAGGCTTCGAAAGTGAAATATCCTCTTTTTTCCTCGTCTTATCCTTCGCGGTCCCACTCTGGTTCTGATGATTTCTACCCAATAACCCCTTAAATTCTGTCCATCGCTCAAAAGCTCCAAGGCAACGGCACTTCAGTTCAAGTTTATTATGATGTCATAAACGCGAACTCGCTTGTTCGGTAGGTTCGGCCGTGAATGAAACAAACGTAAATTTCCTCGTGCGGCACCTAGCGCACTCCCACGTACGAATTAATTTATCCGGGTGAAAAGCTGTTGCTCTAACGTAATTGGACTCACCAAATTCATGCTTTTGCTTCCTCATGCCCTCGCCTCTTCTCCCTCTCTCTTCCTCTCTCTCTTCCTCTCTCTCTTTTCCTCTCTCTCTGTTTTCCTCTCGCTCTCTCTCTCTCTGCTAGCGTTAAAAGCAAGGTTTGTAATTCACTGTCAAAATGGCATGCTGGCGGAGGAGACATCCATTTATCGGGGTTGACATCGTGCTTGACTGCGACTGCTTCCATTTCTCCGATCATTGACGCTGCGCACAAAATTTTACGATATGCTTTTAATGAGAATAGCTTCAAGCTAAGAAAAACAAGGTTGAAACACATTTCCAAATCTTTTGTATTTTTTAAATTAAATCCTATTTTTAATTGAACCCCTCGAAATATAACATAAAATCCCTTTTCTTCATATTCGAAACCGATGACGTGATCAAATACTTCTGGTTAACTTTAGGTATTTGTTTTGAGTAATATGTCATTTAGTCTGCTTAAGCAAATGAGAGCTGCGTTGCCACGATAGCGTTAAGTCAATTTCCTTCCGATGGTGGGTGTTTCTCCACATGTCGAATTGAAATTATGCTTTTGGGTCTCTATCCTACCTGAAAGCTACTCAGTATTTCAGTTGATATCCATAGAAGTAATTGATAAAATTTATTGACGTTAAATTAAAATGATTTATAATCTTTCTTTATAATCTGGGTAAATTTTCATGAATATTGCTGCTTTTGCTTGCGCCTGATTTGGAGATTTCGACGTCACATAATTGTGATATAAGGTTGAAATTGAAAATTCTACCACTTAAAGCCTATTCCTATTGGTGGTTGCATTACGTTATTAGGAAATATTTGACAAATAAAGGTACTCCATTATTATGAACAGCAGGTCATAAATATTTTTTGATGGTTCCAACGTTACTATAATTGCAGTGCACACTAGAAAATCAATGAGATAAGAATCACTTTAGATAAAACTAATACTAATAAGATAGTCGAGTAATTGGAAGGCTAGGTTAAGTATAGTATTTATAACCTAGGTGTGTATAAAGGGTAAAGATAGTTAGAGTAGAAGGAAAGTGTGTAAAAGTATTGTATTAGGTAAAGAATATTTCACTAGTTGGTGGTAATTGCGGACAAAAACATTAAGCATGATAACAAAAGGTTAGTGAATATTTTGACATCAAAGGTAACTTTGTACGGCATGGAAACATGGTTGTTCAGGTAAGATGATAGACGTAGATTGGCGGCTTTTGAGATTTTGGTGTCGAGTAGACTGGAAAAGGTAAAATGGATGGAGTGGAACACAAACAAGAGATTTTAGACATGTCGGGGAAGTAGTGAGAGTTGCTGGGAGAAATCCAAAGGCGGCAGGAAAGTTGGATATAAAATATGGCGATAGAAAGTTAAAGACTGACGGAGGGGAGAATTTAATTAAGGATGTAGAGGAAAAAAAACTAGATTTGTTGGACCGGATAATGGGAGATAGAAAGTATTGGAAATTGAAAAAGTATTTTTTCTTGTCTTCATACAAACCCTACCATAAACGGTAGCCTACATTACTATAAATATGATACCTAATCATTACTATATTTCTAAGCCTTAAGTTTACAACGAACTTAAACAAGGACGAGGAATCTGCTTTTGAAGGCATTTTTGGTCAATGAAATATATTTTATCACCGAACTATGCCCTTAATTATATTTCATGCCGATTCACCTCACTCAGTTTGTGCTGTTAAATTGCGAAACAATGCTTCTTACATCTACATTCACCCTCTCACTTACGGTCCTACCAAACTTACACTATCATCACTCCAACTCCTCCCACATTCTCTTCTAGACATCGTCCTTCCTAATTTTAATCCGTCCCTCTCACATAATCTCTGCAGGGGATGGGGACGTGTTATAAAGTCCTTTCGGATAAGGATTATATTTATTTTGGGTCGTGGGGGCATGAGGGAAAAATGTGTTTCCTTCCACAATGTTTTCATCGACTTTTGATGAAAGCCTTTTCAGTGAAAGAACATAAAAATTCACTTAAGCGTCTGCATTAACAGAGAAAAATATGCGGAATCAAAAGTTCGGTTTGCTAGTGAAGTTTACTAAGTTGACTTGTTATTTTTTATATATTTTAATTCTAACCCCTCACAATATAGACGAGGTGATATTTTAGTATGTAGAGCGTCCTCGGATATAATTTCGTCTTGTACCTTTGAGTATGCTGCACATAATCCATTCCTTTTAATTTTCTAGGGCATGTAGATTGCTAGGAAATCACGGGATGCATGAGAAAATGAACCGGTCTTACCATTCTGAAAGCATGAACGGTGCGAGTCTCGGACATTTTAGGAAGAAACATCAAATGAACTCTAAATGCTACATTTGAGCTAAAGGCTTTTGTTTGGTGGGTTATTCATTTAAGCACAGAAACTTGATTCATTTCTCTTCATGCGTGCTGCTTATAGACTGTTATAATGCTAATTTATAAAAAAGTTATTTCAATACACGTTGTAAGTAAATCTGGGGCAAAACCTTGAGATGGCTCCTTTATCTTTTAAAGAATATACTTTTGAAATGGCCGTGATGTGTCAGTAGCTCCGTAATAACTCAGTTAATACTAACCACGTAAGTTTAAAATGTTCTAATTCTTTGCTAAATAATTATTTTAAGGTCTAGGTTACACTGTAAATCATACGGTGTAATGTAAGAATGTCTGCAAATTTCATGATTTTTCTAGCTTTGCTTTTTGGCAATTGTTTTATCGCCACCTACTTACGACGTATTCCAATTTTCGACAAGTTGCTACCGTTATATTTTATTGCTAATGGTTTTTTCTGAATAGCTAAATTAATATGATAGTTATTTAGATTTTAAACTAATTAAGAGCACCTTCACAAAGTCAGTATCACAATATAACTATTTAATTTTAATCCGCTCCGTTTTACCACTACTCTTGGAAAATATGTTACTTAAAGATATATAAGAACATAGTTCATTTATTCTACAGCTCACACCTGTCTTGGATGGGATAATAATTTAATTCACTTATAGGTAAAGATCATAGAATACATGGTACGTTTTAGAGGTAATGCAATTAAATTTCCCGCGCCACTCGTATTGTTCAAAGTAGGATCAAGTTACTTGGAGTAGGTTAAAAAATTTGTTGTCTCAGGCGTAACTTTATGGAATTTGCATAGCATTTTGAAATGTAATGAAATAATTGACTTTGTAATTCCACACACTTTATTTAAAAACACGACCCAGGTTTCGACGTTGAACGTCATCATCAGGTCTTATACTTTAGGCCTTTTTCTAGCAAAGAAATCTCACTATTAGAAAAAGAATGTCCGGAAAGGTTAACGATTCGAGGCCCAAACCTATGGTCACACTTAGAACTTGTTGATTTTGAACTGGAATCCTTATTTTTCCGTAGTAACTCAAGCTTACGGTTCATTTTCGCTCTTTTTTGAAAGGAAATCTCACTGCATGTCTGACGGACATCATTATCAAAGTATAACCACTCGATCCAATGAAGTTTATGGGACAATTCCTCGTATAAAAGTAGTAAATAATGGGATATAGCATCTCGTTTAACATACCATTCGTGTAACTCCCTTTTAATCCAGGCTTTCTTGGCTACTCCTATAGCGAACTTTCCTGCCGAGGATTGGGTTTTCTTACACTGAGGATTGATGCACTTGGGGAAAACTTCAAGGGAGATGCAGCGGCTGTTGAAGAAGATGTTCAATGACGCATTCTGGTATTTTATGGATAGCCTTCTGTAGAGGCTTACCATAACTGCGTTCCTGGCGCACTTAATAAAATTTGTTGTCTCAGGCGTAACTTTACGGAATTTGCATAACATATGGAAATGTAATGAAATAATTGACTTTGTAATTCCACACACTTTATTTAAAAACACGACCCAGGTTTCGACGTTGAACGTCATCATCAGGTCTGATGATGACGTTCAACGTCGAAATCTGGGTCGTATTTTTAAATAAAGTGTGTGGAATTACAAAGTCAATTATTTCATTACATTTCAACTTGGAGTAGGTGTGGGGGACGCTACGCTTTGCTGAAAAACCGGTCTCGGTGCTCTTCAAGCTGCGTCAGTGGCAATACGTCAGTTGCTGTAAACCTCTGTCCACCGACCGTGTCACGAAAGACTAACCGAGCGGAAATTTCAAGGGAAATTTTGCAACGTATTGAGTAGGAACCTGATTATTTGGACAAGGCCATCACTGGGGATGAAAACTGGGTTTTTTAATACGACCCAGAAACAAAGCGCCAAAGCTCTGAATGGCAAACCGACGAGTCCCCCAGCCCCAAAAAAAAGAATGAGCACATCAAGAGGGAAAAAAATGCCCATAGTCTTTTTCGACAGTGAATGAGTGGTCTATAAGAAGTTTGTTCCTTAAGGACAGACAGTTAACGCTACCTATTACGTGCATGTGCTGGAAGGACTCCAAGAAAATGTCATCAGGACGAGAAACGACATCTCCGCTACCTGGCAACTCCATCACGACAACGCGTCTTTCCACAACGCGCTACGAGTCCGCGAGTTCCTGGGCAAGCACCAGGTACCAACGCTGCCCCAACCCTCCTATAGTCCTAACGTTACCCCAGGAGACCTCTTTTTGTTCCCCCAGATTAAGACAACCCTGAAAGGAACCCACTTTTTACCCGTAGAAGAGATTCAATTACCTGTGACGAAGATCTTACGAGAGGTCTCCGAAGACGCCTTCCAGAGCGCTTACCGATCATGGCAGAGTCACTGAAAAAAAATGCGTGACGGCCCAAGGACATTAATTTGAAGAATTTTAAGTGTTTGTGCAAATTATTTCAATAAAGTTCTTAAAAAAGGTAATTGCATTACTTTTGGAACGCACACAGTACAATTTTTCAGTACTTACTCAGTAATTTATCCCTTGGCCATGAGAAACCATTTTCATGAAAAAGGAAAAAAAACACTTTTTTTCTGCTGGAAGACCCCACGTTTTGGTTGATTTTCTGCTGTACATAACATTTTTCATCCCCTTACTGCGGTTAGTTTTAAACGTACTTTAAAACAGCCACCTTTCTCTCATGATTAACTTTCAGAAATACATTAGCGCAAAATTAGTTAAGAAATTGGAAATAATGTGGCAGATGACAGTAAAGTAACAAATAATCTAATTTATGAATGTGACCGTAAGCCTCTGCAGCTTGTAGCATCTGATGGTGGGGTACATCTAAATTTTCCACCCCAACTGTTATGCTTATTTCGTAACACTGCCAAAATTGTTATCACTCGAAAAACAACGGACGCGGTGGAAACTCGAGAGCAATGGAATTTTTAACTAATGAAAATGAGTTGAAGGCAAGCCGAAACTCAACAGGATGGTAAAAATTCAAGGTAATTCCAATAAATATTTCTCTCTAAGATTTCTACTGATAAAATTCTTTCAACTGCATGACATCACGGTAAGTAATGGATTATCCATTCATGTTAACCATTCTTAGGATTTAGAATTTTAAAAATATATACTTACTCTTAAATATTACAAAAAATGCAAGGAAAACCGACGCATTTCTACGGACTATTGACGCACATAATAATTTCAAGACATGATATTCATAAATTTAACGTTACCGTTGAATTGAGTACTGATATCCAGTGCTTGAAAATATTGATTTATTAGAAATTGGAAATAAATGTTTTGTTTTCTATAACTAAGTGTGCTAAGAGATGCAGAAAAATTTTGTATTCTGATGGTCACAATTGGGTATTTGTTTAAAAAAATTCATCATATTCAATTTACGGAAGCCGAATCATATCCTAAATACTTTGGTATAATTTTTCTTTTTTGTGTCATAATTTAATAACATGTGCTTAAATTTGAAAAATTAAGTTGTTTTAAAATTTTAAGTTTCATCAAAAAATTATCAATCTCTGTAGTCAACTGTCCGCACCAGGTCTAGGGAAAAATTTGTTTTAGCACCAATGCATCAAGTACCGGGCACAAATATTTTTTTATACAAAACTTCAACTTGTTGTCTTTATTTGTACCGACCTTTGTGGCTTCCATTTAGGATCTATATAACGGGGAAAAATGCCTAACGTTTATCTCGTGCTAAATACTGACTGCTATAATTGCATCACCAGGCTTGTGGAAAACCGGGAAGCTCTAAACCATCACTCAATGTGTATTAGTTTTAGGTGGGACCAGCGTTCCCTATTTACATTTCCATCATTTTCAAGTTTAGTTAGAAAGTTTTATTTTACCTTCACAGGCGTTAATTTTTAAGTAAAATTAGATTTTCCCTGTCGATACTTTAATCGAATACCAATTAATAGCGAAACTTTCCAATAAATATCGTTACATCTGGAGAGATTTTATTTTAACCCACCGAACTAATGAGCCACCGTGTCCCCAAAAAAGGCGAACAAATATCGAAACACGTTTAACCGACGGGACCTAGGTAACACTTTTAATTAATTTCAGGTTCTGGAAATGACACCCTTAAGTCTTTCGTCCGAACACGCGTTGATGGAAACAATGGCGACATTCCGAACGGAGCCGCCGGTCATGTTGGGAGGGGTGCGGCCCAGGGGGGAGATGATGCGAAGGGAGGAGAAGCGAGGGGGATGGGAGAAGGAAAGGATTCGGGACGGGACGAGAGGGCGGAGGGAGAGGATGATTTAGCGATGATGGTGCGTGCGGTCCCAAGAGACTGAGAGGAGCGGGAGGAATTATTGGACCACTGGAGAACTGAAAGGCGGATCAGCGAAGGGAGAGCCGACGGCAGAAAGAATGGGTGACTGCGAGGGTGAGGGAGAAGGAGGAAAGATTTAACGGAAAATGGAGTGTATGATAATGGAGGGAGCGTCAACCTGGTCAGATTTTGAGGGGAAGGTTTTCCCGGGGTGGATTTCCACTTGATGGATGAGTTGACGGAAGAACTGGTATGATGAACGAGAGGATGGGGGGCAGGAAAAAGTAGGAATAGATAGAGAGAGAGAGAGAAGAGGACTGGATGAACGAGAAGAACGGCGTGCGAGAATGAATGGGAGTGAATGATATAGAGGATTGGAACGAAGGGTGAGGGATAGGAAGGAAAGCAGTGTCGAGGTCTGGCGGTACCAAAAGGGAAGAAGGGGGTTCGTGGCGCTGGGTGTGGGGGTGTATGTGCAAAGGAGTGGAAGAGATGTAAGCAGAGAGCACGTGCCTGCTCATGAATGGAGATGAAAAGGTGAAGGGAAATGGAAGTATTGCATTTTTCTGGCGAAAGGTGAGACCGCCGAGTCCACGACCAGCTGGAACCCATGGGCGTTTCCCGCATCTATACAGAAGGGGAATGCTGGGATTAAAGTATGAGATGTCTCAATTCAAACAAACTAAGCTTCCGACAGGAAGGTTTTTGAAGGACATATGTGGTGATCATTACCTACATTTATCCATAGCCGAACAAATTACTGTATGAAACAGTTTGTTCAGACGAATGATTGAAATTTATCGGAATCTTTTCTAGTTTTCTTCCTGAAAGGCGTGATTTTTCTGTCCACTTTGTCATCAGAAACATTGGGAAGGCTCTAATAAATTGCCATTTAAGTGTTTCCGACAGAAAATTCACACAAGGATCATATTTATCGCAGACACTTCTATTTTAAACATGCCACAATTAATGCAATTATTAATAAAATACATGCTACGCCGATAAAATATTTATAACATTTAGTCAAACAATACTAAACTTTTATAAAAATCTAAATTCTGAATGTCGTTAAACTTAGAAATGAAATTGTGCGTAGTAATGAATGAAAATATTATTTTGATAAATGGTGGAATACAAATGTCTAGAAAAGCTCTAATAATATTTATTTAATTACATTATTGTTCTCCATTTATTTTTCTTATATTTTTCAGCATTCACTATCAAAGATATTACATTTACAACACATTTCCATCTAAAGATAATGGAAAACATCTGACGTTCCATATATTAATTGCGGCGGCGACATATCTCAGTTTAATTCTCCTCTGAACTCTAAAAAAAAGCATTCATGCGTGGAAGTGATTTAAGGGTTCGTGAAACAGATAGGGCATTTTTTGCTCAGCTAAAAACGCAAATACAAGCCGTCAATTATATTAAGTAAGTGAGCATCGAAATTTAAAAAATTATCTTCAATAAATCCAAACGAGGAATTCAGCTATTCATATATCGAATACCAAATATAAATGGGAGTCAAAAATTGATTACACATTTTGATGGTCAATAGAATTTTCTGCCTCAAAAGTCACCGAACACATAATGGAGTTCACTTAAATCATATCACTCATCTTCGGAAGATAGGCTACCCATTATTCTAAAGTAAATTTTTTTTTTCATTGTTCATTTTTCACCACCGGAAAAAGATGACCTGTTGGGCATCAAAACACTACTATGAAAACATTAATATTGGTTTACGGTCTACAAAAGGAGGGATTATTTGATCGGGCGTTTTTCAAACATTGAGTTGTTGAATTATATACAGCACTAGTGATGAAGTTAATGAAAGAATGAACAGCTGGAATAAGGGAGGAATAAAATTTCAACGCTCTATCTTTTTCCATGATGATCACCAGTATTTTTTAAGCTTCGTCACGAACTACGCTGTCATCAGAAAATATTTTTACAACCAAAATTTGAACCCTATAGTAGGGCGCCCGGTCCACGCGGATAAATCTTCGACAAGCTGAGGTAAAACTCTATGGCGAGAGATTTCAGGCCCGCGCACACAATACAGCACACCATGGCGTTTCGACCAAAAGGACGATACAAGGTTTTCAGTGAACGGTCGGATGAGAAATATGGGGAATGGGGTGAGGTGGTGGAGAGTGGGAATACCATCGTTGCTCGTTCCGCATCCGCAAAGTCAACGAATAAAATAGAGACGCCATACAATGGAGACGAGGCCACGAAAGATTTTCAGAGGAATGAGAATGCGTGAAGGATCGCGATCGGGAGGGTAGGGATAACTAAGGGAGAGGTATATATGTATAGCTAGCCGTTGGAGCAGAGAGGAGTGGAAAGAAGGGGAAGCGTGAGGTCGGAAGCAAACGAATGAGCGAGAGAGGAGGGAGGAAGGGAAAAAGAGAGAAAGAGACCAAGATCGAAGAAAGAATGGGGAATTGAATGAGTGACGGCTCGGGAGGGTCGACGACGCAAGGAAAAGGGGGAATTATGAAGGTGGGAGGAGGGTGACTGGAGGGGAGGTTTGCGAGGACAGAGGAAAAAGGGGACGTGCGTCCGCGGATGCTCACGTGACGGAAGAAGAGAGAAGGCGAGAGATAACGAGAGCCGCGGGTGCATGCGAGAATTTTTGGGAAGCGAGGGAGCGAAACCGTGACTGCAATGCTTTTACTCAAAGGATTTACACACGTTAAACTCAGCTCTGCTTTTTGATGCTAACGGTGACCAGTGTGGAATTAAATATTTTTCCATCCAAAGTGCCTTTGCTCGATGGGAAGGTTTTGTCCTCCGTTTCGATTTCTGAGGACTGCAGTTAATGCAAGATGGAACTAATTTGAAAATGTCAAATTAAATTTTTTTCGAGAATTGCAACGGTCTAGGTAGCAGTTTTCAAGAGTATAAACCGTTTCGTTCATAGAGACCGTCTGTGTAGTTTGCTTGAGAATTGTTTTCCTTTAAATATACCCATTTATTTACACTGGAATAATTTAGATGCACATCGTACGTTTAAGATATCAGAAATACGTTTTAATAGATATACCAATATGGTTCTACCCATCCTTTGGCGCACCGTTTATAAATTAAAGTTGAGTAAATATTACTGTACTTTGCAAATCATATTTTTACCGAAGTCTATGAACAAAGAAAAGTGTATTTGATGTTTTATTTATATTTATAAATTAATAAATTATTTCAGTTTATTAATAATTTAATTGGTGAAAGTATTACATTTTATATAATTTCAAATATTTTAATTAGCAGGATGCATTGGGTTATTGGTTTACTAACTACAGAACGAAGAGTTAAGTTTTATTCTGAGTAATAGAACAATGGAGACGTATGGGGAGGAGATTATTCATTAATGCTGCAAACATTTCCTTTGAATTGCCTCGCACCATTTTTTTATTAATTATATGGAGAGATAACGATTTCAGAATTCTTTGGTATTCTACTCATAAGCGAAAACATTTACATCATTTACATAAGTGAGACACAAGTGCATCTCCAAATACTTACAAATTTAGGGCAATGCAATTCAAATGATCTCTTGTACATCCTTAACAACTAGTATATCAGCTGTTAGAACTTGAAATTTGTCGCATTAAAATTGCAAAAACTAATATTTACGATGGAGCAGAGGCTAGATTCTCTTGTCACATAATTTACTACCCCTAGAAATATTATTGATAATTTATTTGTATTAATTTATTAATAACTCTAACTAAATAAAGTACCACTTATTTCAACTAAAATGTTTCACCACTTTTGCTCAATTGTTTATTAACGGATTTGAGATAATTTTGGATTCGAGTACTCCGGTTGCCTATTTAAATTTCCCAGGACCAGATTCATCATTAAAATTCTCCTCGAAAAATGAGGGAAAGTATCTCAGCCTTCTCTGCTAAATATTCAACCTGATGCATTTATTAAAGTGGTACTATCATACTTTCCTTTTTGCCGTTTATTTGATTACTGTGAAGCATAGTGCAGCGCATATTTTTCCAAGGGTATAGATTGTCTTCGACGAGTCGTCTTCATGAAGTCCTGTTTTCATTACTCACTAAATGACATGCTACAATCCCTTCTATTTTAATTAACTTAATAAGATAGTTCACATTGTGGGAAAAGAAATCTTGTGACTGAAAATCCAGCTAATTTTTCTGATGGAAGGATTTCATGATATTTGAAAAAGTGGGACGACAAACGTGAAAGTCCCAGGAATTAGAGTTCGAATTGGCAGACCTTTCTGGAAACGGTACAGAGTCATATGATTAACTGAATACTCAGTAGTTTACTCAGTATTTAAAATGATTTAATAAGCATAATATCCTCTTAGGAAGCCTTATCATGCTCAATTTTTACTATTGCATTTCTTAAGAAATGTTTATAGAGAGACCAAAATTGTTGACTCATGGGCTAGGCAAAGAGGCAAATAAGTTAGACTTTCACATGAATGGAAATGAATAGGAATTTGAGGATAGAGGATTGGAGAATAGAGACATGTGATGCGAATAATTGAAGAATTAGGATTGTTAGGGAGGAGGACGAACAATGAGTCGTTTACGTCGTAGTAGATAGGATGAAGCAATGTGAAATTCGAAAAAGGTTAAATGGAGGAACGAAGGAGATACTGAGAAAAAGTGGGACCCTAAAGTATTTGATTGAAAGTGTTAGGAAAGCTGCGAAATATAAGGACAAGAACAGATTCTTTTGGTGGCGTGCAGATGGCTAGAAAGTGTTAAGAACGGAACAAGGAAGTAATGCATGGTGAAGACCTGATGATATTTTATAAACTGCAGTTGTTTACATCCGTTTATGGCCGTTATGTTTTTAAATGAGGGGGTTGGTATAAAAGATGAACAGATTCACACTTAAAACTATTAAGATGCCAGAATTAACATGAATTCGTTTTTTATAAATATATTTTGCTCTAATATAAGTATTATATAGAAGTATGAAGTTGTTTAAAGTCATTACATAATGTGGTGTTATCAAGCTAAGTAAATCATTTGTGCATATTTAATTTCCTTACTCTATCACGTTTAAAGCTATTGCCTATTTTCCATCTGATCAAAATCATGAAATTATTCTCTCGAAATGTTCCCATACTAACAATTGAATAAACGTATTTTTACGTGATACGAACGAAAGAAGAAAGATACATAGACTAATCTTGAAAGAAAAATCTCTAGTCTTACTTGGGACCACGATGAATTCAGCGAGGGAACTTCGAAGGAAAAGAGACACATTTAGATTGGACGGCGATTGATTCACGGTTCGAGTCGAGGAGTTCAATTTATTTAATTTGGTTTTCTAAATTGATTCCCCCTTAAATTTTCTCGAAATCCCTGAATAAGTATCTCAGAAGTTATATTAAAAGTAGCAAATAATAACTTGTTAAATTGCTGAATGGTTTATTTAAACGATTTGTATGAATGCTAACTTTCATAATATTTTGTAGCATTCAATTAGTTATAGCTTGTAAGGAAGTTTTGGCCTTTTGATTTTGCTCCTACTGATTGAATTTGAAGTTAAATCGGATTTATGAAAATGCATTAAAAGTCCGCAACTATTTAACCAGTTACTTACGCGTAAAATAATTTTAAATTTTATTTAACATATAACCTCACGGAAGTTTTTTCTTTTAAATCCATTTAAACGAAGTGTAATTAAGGAGAAACTATGTATTTGAATCGAAAAATTCGATCATTTATTTTTTAATACTTGGCTTTGAACGGAAAAGCGCCCCACGTTCTATAAATAAACCAAAATTGAAAATTTACTGCAATTCCAGATTTATTTTAAATTAAATTTATTCAATATTTCAGATGTTTAATTTTTTCTAATATAATTTTCACTCAAATTCATGGAAGAGCATAACCATAGATATTGGATCCAAGATCTAGGCGAAAGAGTGAGTTAAGAAGTTACGTGTTCCTATATACTGAAATGTTTTAAAACGATAAATAGTGTAATATCCTGCGCATTGTCAGAAGTATAGGTCTTATACATTCGATTCAGCTTTGTTCTTAAGCTTTGACCTAGCACTAGGGTCACGTCTCAACCTTCTCTAGGATTTTCTAATGAGATAAGGTACCTAATTTTTTTCGACAGGTTACGGTAACTCTTACGAATTCTTTTATTTGTAAGAGTGGCCGAATTTTTTATACGGCTGATGTTTTAAGACAGTAATTGTAAAACATTCATTAAAGTCTAAGCTAAACTAATGAGAAAAAAACTCCTAAGTTTTGAACTTATATCCTGTTCACGCAAATGGGTACCCAAGCATTAATATGTTCATCGCCATGGAATTAGACGTATTAGGGAAATATTTATTTAAAAGGGATTTCCTTGTTTTTGAAAAAAAAACCTTTTTATGAGTATCATCCACCCTATCGTCATCCATTCTAGGCACCCCTAGGCGTGAGTTGCAAAGGCAGATTTCTGAACTTCGGCGTTACGTTCTGGGTCCGAGGCAGCAAATGACGCCCTCGGGGTTTACTCCCCAGACGGATCTGGGTACCTCTCCGATAAATGAAATGAATGCGCTTTTTTAACTCAAAAATCTATATTCGTCACGTTTGAGAAAAAAAGCGTAACTGAGATATTTTTTCCCACGTGCTTTCTGCACAGGCTAAAAGCTTTAGCAAAAAAAAATGTTCCACGACTAGGAAATCCAGATAGAAAGTAATTTATACTCAAGTTTTCATGATCTCATAATTTAATTGTTTTTTCTATCAAATATTTAGAAACATGCATAAAAATGGTAATATCTGTGAAACCAATGGCATTCATTTTCCCTCTCAACCAAAATATATGAAACAATATCAAATTGTTGTTAAAATTGTGTAACATTTTATATTTTCCCTCTCACATTTCTGCATTTTGGGTAAAAGGTCTATATTCTAATTAAGCTTATCCTGAAAATATCGGCATCAAGATTTAATAATATACAGCTGGGTGTAATTTATAGTTGTTTACCCATATTCATTCTCCATGAAAATTGATCCCTGAGAAAAAAATAATATATTCAGTCATTAGTAACTCTAGCAGTGCACTGAATAATTCATAATAAAATTGTATTTGTTCCATATGCGATCATATGTATGCTATCTATCATAAATCACGTTCCAAGTGGACAAGGCTCGGGCAAACTAAAAGCATTCCTCAGGGTTAGCAGCGATTCCACAATGACAAATCTCTTTGCTGGTACAGAATCCAATAATGATTAATAAGGTTATTTTTACGCCATTCTTACGTTTTATGGACTAACTTGGTCTTCCTCTCGAAGGTCAGAGGTGACGTTCTTATCATTAGATTAAATACCTTTGCTTACTGGTTGGCGAGCCGCCTCTTGGAGACTTCCGATATGGCCGAGCCATCTGTTAAATTGGAAACGAATTTACGTCGATTTCTTCACTCATGACTCAAATCCACCGGCGTGTTAAGTTCCGGTAAATATGAGGGAGGACAGAGATATTTTCAGCGCTAAGCGATCGCACCGAACGTCGTTTAAGTTCATAAATATTCCGACCCCGGAAAAATCGATGTTGGGACGAATTTCAGAGTCGTGCACATTGATCAGTCGTGTATATATGAGAATGAACTTACGACTGATTGCTTTGTCGTCGGTAAATTAATTAGTAGTGTTTGGATCCGTCACAACACAGTGTAAGGTTCGTTGAGAATATTTTTACTCCCGATATGCTACTCCGGATGTCTTATTTTAAAGAGACAAAGTACAAAGAACAACGGGAGATGCCTCACCAATTTATTTAACGGATTTATACTCTGATGTACACCGAAATTCAGGAATTTTACAGTAAAAATACCATTCGCTGTGACCGGGAATCGGATTCGGATCCCTAGATTTTCAGCCGAGTACTTAAACCATTTAAGATACCGGAGCGCTCTTATAAAGTTAATTGCCTGAATGAATAATTTTTTTGATAACTTTGCTCCGTTTATGTGATAAATCCTTTTGGAGGAAATAATATAGTATACTAGTATTCCCTTGAATATGGAAAATTTGGCATTTATTTTGAAACTCATACCATTTTTTTTACGGCTATATTCGCGTGCAACCATTCCTCGAAAACTGTTAGTTTTTCCTTTTCGCCTGTAGCATTAATTATTTTTCCTTAATTTTGCATACTACCCCTCTGAATTATTTCTGGAATTTTAATGAACAATAGGATTACTTACTTTCTTGCCGATAAAGGACCATCCCATCGGCCTTTAAAAAATACCGAAAAAGTCAGTAAAAGGACAGGGAAGTTTAGCAAAAATAAAAAGACTGGAGAATATTCTCATTCTAATTTATTTTGACCGTCATATAAAGTATTTTTATTGGAGTCTCATGTCTCTTATCTTTAAGTAAAATGCTTCCGTTATTCCCTTTGGCGTCTTAATATTCCTTAAATTTAGAATGATTACATCCCATTTCTACATTTCTAATTACTCAAAATGCATTTTCCTGATGTGCTCACACCCCGCGACCTTCCACCCCTCATTTTAGAACAAAATTAGTTTTATTTTTACCATTTCTATTTTCTATTCAACAGTATCATTTTCTATAAAATTTACTTCTATCGTAAACATTCTTGGATTTTTTCCAATCAAACTCCTGGCTGATACTGTTATTCATTCCAAAATGCGCATGTTGTATTTTTTCCATCTCTTTCGATTATATACCACTTATAGCGGTCCTGGTAACACAATTTATCTCTAATTCAATTTTTCTACTCATTGCCAACTTTCTTTGCCAATCTCTCAGTGCCAACTTTTCTACTCAACTCCAACATGACAATGGGTGAATAAATATCCTGAGTAACTTTAATGATGATTATTACTGAAAAATGCTTATATATTGCGTTGTAAATGGAAATGTTCCCTTTTAAAAAATTAGACGGGAAAACTACTAGTAATATTTTTATTCGTAGAGTTGTTTTTGAGGGCTAAAGCACTATGCCTATTAATTAATTGTCATGGAATAAAGTTATTTGTAATACATTTCAACAAGAATTAAATAATAAACAGTGTTAAATAATGACTCCTAATGCGGACTCCCTTAAGCTTCTCTTTATCTTTCCTTCTGAGCAGTTTTCACGTTATGAACTACCCAACCTTCTCCGTCTCCTCCAAAGCAAAGTTTTCTTTCAGCATTCATGGCCCTAACAACTTCATGCAGCCACTAAAAATACTTCCACCAACCCAAGCATCTTCAACCGAATTTCCCAACGCACCACTGACGGCGACGCCCACTGCGTAAACGACCGTACCACATATCCATATACGCGTATTCTGTCTGATGAAAGGCAAGCGCTTGATTCCGCATTAGCGTTCCATTTTTGTGGCTTTTGTCATACTCATTATGTAATTATGGATTCGTTAATCTTAAAAAAACGTCTATTTCTAATTTTTGTGTGACCTCTTCAGTTTTCAAAGCGGAAAGGTACTTCCAGAAATTAACTTTAATGTAGGAAGCATTGCTAAGTGTTCAAAATATTTGTTTTTCCACTCTTTCTATTTGTCTTATGGGTATTTTTGGTAAGTAACGATATTTTGTGAATTTATGGAAGTACCTGGCTTGCCAGAATTGAGCTTAGGATTGAATAAAATGCCGAACAACTTGTGTAGGTGCAGAAGGCCAGAATCCTTCCAGATGCGGCTTTCATCTCGGGAGGAAAACGTTTTGTGTAGGCACGTAGAAAATAGGAGTGTGAAGGGGAAGAGAAATGAAAAGAGAGGCTGCCTGCCAGGGAAAATACGGGAGACGAGATGGCCCAGACGAGACGGTGGCGTCGTAAAAATGAAATGCTTAGATCACCTTGCTGCTTTTTCTTTTATATACCAAACAGGAGAGGCGTCAGGAAGATAAATGGCTGTCTTTCTCGTTCCTGAATGTGACTCCAAAGTATTCGCACAGTCATGATTTATCATTGTTTGGCAAAAATTCCGTATCAATCGTAAAATTTGACTTAAAGTATTAATTAGTGATTTCAGCTAGTTAGTTTCTTCATTACATCAAATTGGCTAAAATGATTTTAAAAGGAAACACTCAAAAGGAGAGTAAATATTTTTAGAATGTTTGGTGGTCCCTGACAACTAATGCAGCGAGATTCATGGAGCACTGTAGTCGTATCGAAATCATGTCGTTACTAATCGTGGTCGTATCGAGAGTATTTTTTCACTCATTAAAGAGGATGATGGAGAGCATAAAAAATTCTTAAAATGTTAGATTTTTATTTTAAATTTCCATTTTTTTTAGTTTAATCGGACATAAAACTGTGAAGAAAAACGTTTTGTATCCACACATTGGTGAAATTTCGTTGATCTTTATGTGTGGTTGGCTGTTAATATTGGCAGACGTTTAGCAACCTTTCGAACTTCTTTCTATAGCAAAAAAATATGCATGGTAATGAAACCTACCGCCTAGACCATGAAAAATTATTTCTATAATAACTTAAGTGGAGTGTTTTCCCCGCAATACTAAACTTCTCGATGCTGAGAGAAAACATGAGGGAAAGAAAAGTGACGTTAGCCTTCATTTTATTATATCTCTCTATTCACTCTTAGGTTTTCTGCTATTGTATATTAGCATATACACATTTTTGTTTAAAGTTACCTACACATTAACTGTTTATTATAATTATTTTCTGAGCTGTAATGGGAAACACTAATTCGTTCGGTTGTACGTATTGCTATTGTGACGAGGTTCTTATTAACACATTCACCTTCACCGTAAACAAAGGATGCTGTCCGGATTAGGATTTTATTTTCTTTGCGTTAAGACATGCCTTAGAAATTCGCATTCCTCTTTCTATGAAACAATTATTCCTTCAAAGTTTGTCATAGCATTTATACTAAATGCGATGGCATGAGATTATATGAACTGATGATAATTCGACAAAATCCATTTTTCTTTCTCAAATTGATTTTGTGCTTTGTACTTGGGTTAAAAAAAATTCCATTCCTCATTTTTAAAATTTCAGAGCGAACTTAAAAGTATGAATTATGGAAAATGATAACTAAATAAAGTTTCTGTAATAAACAGGAAAAAATAACAAAGTTTTTAGCAAATATAACCATGCACATTAAATATTTCTTTGCAATTTTTAACTTTAACAGTGTTTTATTGTAGTCCCTGTTATAATTATTTTGGGCTTGATTTTGTCTTCATAATTCCTTGGAGTGAAATAATTTAATAAAGTAGTAGCTCACATCTTATGATATTTGAGGACGATAATGGAGACTGAATGAGAAAGGAAATGTTTAAAAAAAATGTATGGCCAATTTTTCAATATCAATCTCTCTCACTCAGTTTCCAAGTATTTTTTTACAAAATGAGATTAACGATTGCGTTCGAGGAAAATGGTAGTCCATGATTAAAAACACTTTTTCATTAGTGATATCAGAGTTTTCAATTTATTTCCTCCTTTCCCCTAAGTCTCTGATTGGTAATAGCAAGTTATTAATTCATTTTTGCGTACGTTTGTAACTTTAACAAGATCTAATTAGGCGTTGCTTCCATTAATATTATCATTGGAATGATACCCATCCCGTGAAAAGTGATTTTTACATTATAAATTGCATTACTAACACCAAAATATTCTCGGCCTAATTGTATTATGGGGATTTCTTGGACATTAATATTTCAATATACCGAATGAAACAGAGACTCAATTATTCTCAGCTTTCGAAATTGAATTATCAATCACAGATAAAATTAGCGATACTGTGTACCTTAAAATAAAATACAAGGCTCAGATTGAGTATTTTGTGGACTTCTTGATAAAGAATTAACTTAAATAACAAAATTAAATGGCTAAAATTTGCATGCATGACTTTAATTCTACCACAATTTCAATCAATGATTAATATTTAAATGGTAATTAGTGAAGCATTGTAAAAATATATAGTATGCACATTCTTACTGCAGCGTGAAGTCGTTTTAAGAATATTTACCGTACCGGCAAAATTTTAAATGGAAAATAATGGGTTAAATAGTTTTTGTTAGCAGCGATGCCATTTTTTAAATGCTCTGCCTTAATCTCATCCCTAATTTGTCTTCTTATTACTACATGAACACCATTCAACCAGCAAACGTAAAATTCTTTTGTCCCGGGCACATTATTTGAGAATAACATAAAACGCGTTGTTGCGCTGTTATGCGGCTGGCCTCTACAGTAATGTCTAATTCTGTGAATAGTGGTCTCTTCGTCTCTATCCCAGTGAAATGTACATGTACAATTCACTAGGATGAAATTCATAGTTTTTGGTTGGATGTGGAGGAAAAAGTTCATCATTAAAAAATAAATAAGGCACTTTTCCACAAAACAATTTTAAAAACTTATAATATTAGTTTTCATGTATTTAATGCAATAAAACATAATATGATGCGACATTATATATTACGATGTGATACTATAAGATAAGATATGTTTTATACGGGAAATGATTTGACATAATATAATTAAATGCAAACACATTGGTCATCACCAAAGTCGGTTTGATTATAAAGTTGATCTAATAAATAGTTTAATATAATATATACTTCTTAAATAATGTCAACGGTGGTCGTCGAAGTAGGTTTTTTATTTAAACTCATTTTATGGTAAGGTGATGCAGTTATTAATAAATAAATTTATCAGAATATTGAGGAGTATGAGTTTAACAGGCTGTGTTCATGATTGTGTTGGAAGTGAGCGCAGTACCCCGCTGACCTTTTCCCACTGCGTGAAGGCAGCATCTAAAGCCAATTTTAAAAATCGCTACCCTTTGGCAACTGACAAACGCTCTGCACACAAAAATACGTTAACAAATGTGCTTTGCAACACGATATCGTCGTTTATTTTGGAAGGCAAAGGGATCGTCGTAATACTGACAGGAAGAGTCATTTTGTGAAACGAGCCTGGAAGAATGAGCAAAAGGGAGCAATGTGATACCGCGCACTAATGCTTATCTATATGAACATTTATTTTTTTGGTGTCAAACCATGTTGTTTTAGCGCGTCAAAACCTTTTAGAGGGTTGAGGCCAGATAAACAATTGATGATGGATGAAACCCAGATTTAAAAATGCATTTATTGATACCATTGCCGGGAATTTCTAATATATTGTCCCTTTAGCTGCTATTGGACGGAAATTGAAGACCTGACCGTGCATTGACCAAGGATATGTCGCATAGGTTCAACAGGTAACCATTACCACCCTGCATGAATGCTCAGCTATGGTTTGGAATGCCAGTAGTCTCTCCAGTATATCAATCCCTAGACTTCATATCTGCGCAGCTCTTCCTGACTGTGTGGAAACGTCTAAATGTGAGGTGCATTCTGATCAGTGTGGAGGGATACAATGTTTATATCGAATATGCATATGGCATATGTAAATGATAACGAGAATTAAAAAATAACTGGAGAAACCTGGGGCTCGTCTCGGTTTACGTTAAAATGTATTTTTCATGAGATAGAGTCAACATTAAGCCAGCAGCCCACATTCTGAAAAAAGATTCCATCAAAACATAACCTTATACTTTGTTATTAGAGAAACGTGCCATATTGATTGGGTCAGTTCATGGTAATTGACTCCTGAGGAAATAAAAAAATTGCATGTAAATATAAATGCTATACCAAAATATTTTCATGCAACTTGAATTCAACATGACTACCGATGAATATTTTTATGATATATTCAACAGATTCAGGCGAGATGGTAGTGGAAGTTCGTCATTATCAGAAAAACAAATTTCCACTTTTCCACAGATGTATCTGCAATGCACAACGCGTTTCAGTTAATAAAAGAGGATGAAATATGCTGAAGAACTTTTGATGAAAAATCACTCTCCTAGCTAAGCATCTACTACAATCTCCCAACTCATGTAAATTTAATCTGGAGATTCTTCACTACGAAAATAAGGGAAAATGACTTGATATTTTAGAGCAACTTGAAATTGTAAAATCATATATAAATGTTCCTTTCAAATTACAATATTTTTATAAACCACTCTCCTCTCCTCAGAATCCCGTTTCCGCAATAAGCAGTGAAACTCCCTCTCTCCTACTGACTCCACCCTTCGCGTATTTCCCATCTAACCACCAACCCCTACCCTCCACACCCAGTATTTGTCGAACAACCCTTCCCTGATGTTTCGGTGAACAGAAACGCGTTGTACGTTACAAATAAATCAGCGGAAAAGTGCAATTTTTTTTCTCATAATTTCTCTAATGTTAAATATATAAGCGGGAATTAATAATTTATAGATTAAAACATCTTCGACAATAATTCAAAATCTAAAAATTACAATTAGACGATTTTTAAAGGGCAAATTAATTATTTTCTGCTATTCAATTGAATTCAATTAAAATAAAGATGAATACACATTTCATGCTCACTGATGAATAGTTATTTATCGAGATTTTGCATGCATTCATTTCTACGTCCTATGATTTTCATTCAAGGCGCCATAATATTGTACTTAGGATAATTTGACGAATAAACTAGATTACGAAATTAGTTTATGTATTTACGAAAACTTGATTATTCAGGGCAATATTATTATCTGCTGTTATGCATTCATTGGTAAGCGACAGGCAGATGATGTTAGCGACGGGTATGATTTTTTCGGTTCATATTTTTTACTTAATGGCTGTAGTTTATCGAGGGTAACTTATTTTACCTTTAAACGGATTTCCTATTAACAAAATTCCCTTTGAAACATTTTTCTGATGATTTGGTATGCGGTAGACATACGCTAATTACTTAACGGTTGTTTCACAGTAAAACCTCCTGCTTGATTCAATTTTTAGGCTGACGTTAACGGACAAAAGTGCATATATAAAAACAACGGCCTAGGGTGGAAATTGCAATTTCGGATAAAATCATTACGAAAAAATAAACCGTAATGAGAACAGGTTGGCGTACATTTAATCAAAAAATGTACACAACATAAATTTATTTTTAAAGATAATTTAAATTTGGCAAAATAGAAATCTCTTGAGGTTCTTCTAAAAATCGCTCGGCAAAATCCCGTCATTCTTCTGAATGCCGTGTCCTGGAAGCTTTTCATACTGTTTGCCATGTAGTTTAAAAAAGGCTGCTTCATAAAATTAAGATTATTCCAAAAATGCGGAAAATATTAGTATGCTACCTTTTTAAATGGGAATTCAACGTTATTATATCCATCACATATAGCTTGTTGTCACATGACTGTAGATCCGTTCTTTATTTCGATCAACAGACTTCGCCCTCTGTAACTGAATGAAAACTCATTTTAATGATCACCTACTTAGTCTCATGCATTGAAAGGTAAGTAATATTTGCCGTAAGAAGATTCCTATAGTTTCCCGTCACACCATACATGTGCGTCTAATTCTTTTAACCGAGAAATTTGATTAACTGATATTTCGCTAAACCAAAATCAACATTTCTTTTATTTACTGTTTCCTAAATGTCTCAAGTATCGTCAGAGGTAAAAATATTTACACTCTATTACATTAATAATATATAACACTCACAACATTTAACCAATGCACTTAAAACATCAATTTACTGGTAGAGTTCTTTTTAAAAAAATCATTTTTTGTACCAGCAGGTAAAAGCCCCCAAACCAACACCCATCATTATTCAGAAATCTAAAACTTATTTTTATTTCATTTTTGAAAATGTTCATGTTCCTCCAATCTCCAGGGTGGAATATAATCTTTCCCTCATTACTCCAATACTACACTGCAGGCTTGCAATGCGACTCAGCGCGAAGTCACCAAGGAAAAGGATTGAATTGAATCTGTTGAATGAATAATTGGGAAGTATAATCCCGAAACATTTATGTCCGTGCTAGTCTCGGGATGATTGTGTCAAGACTATTCCTTGAGAGGCGGAGTGAAGAGAGAATGGCACGAAGCGGAAAGGGGGTCGACCTACGGGAGAGTGTGGAAGGCAGAGGAGCTAGGGGAGCAGGAGGCAGCATCTGGCGACGAAAAAGTATGGATGGAAAGAATGGATGGCTATTGCTGCGAAATCTCGGGAGGATGAACACTTAGGTCCAAGTGTTGCCGGATTTACACTGGATATCGGTGAGAACTGTTCCCCCGGAGTGGAGGGAAACTCCCATTCAGGGAGAAGGAAAAAAATGAAAGGGGGAGAATGGTTGTTTACGTTATACTTTAAGCGCTTTCGAACGGTAATGCCCGATAAACCTGAGGGCTAAGTCTGCTTGTTAATGAATCAGTAGGTGTGTCAACAGAGTCATTGGAGCGCTCTGCAATTAATCAATAGAGAGTTATTAATTAAAGACTTGGAGAAATTCGACTTATTTCGACATTTACAATAATATTTTCGGTATACATAGGGTAAGAACGTGTCGCTCAATGCATTTTTATGTAATTGATGGACCAAAAAGAATAAACGATTACATTATACAGACAAAAAGGATATGTATTATTACTTAAATGACTAATTTATTACTGCACAGTGTCGTATATTTTCTTACCCATTCAATTCTTGATTAATTTACTTATAAAACTTATAATTTTTCTATTAATGGTTTGACAAAAACGTGGCTAACTTATCTATCGGTGTAATTAGGTATACTTTGACGTCCTTAGAGTCCACCCAAAGTTAGGGGACATTTTTCTATTAAAATGGCAAGTGTCAGAGAAACAAACTCGCTTCTACCTCGCCTACATCGTCGTATGATGTGATTGAATCTAGGTTTAATGGAAGGGCTCACGTGAATGTTACACCATCCGAAATCAGAGTTTTCATTCATTTATTCTCTTTCAAACAATTGCCGCCGATCAAACGGAATCCGTGATTTAAATGCCAAACATACAAACATTCATCGAGCTAACGTATTTATGTAAGCCGTTAAAATTCATGGTGTATTACACCGAAGAGGAAACAATCGACAATGAAGTGTTTTTATTTAAGAGTAATGAAACTTCTAATGCAGCGCTTTAGGGTGATATAATCATTGGAGCATAGCAAATTAGGAGTCAATGTGACGTGAACTCTCTGTGAGGGTTCGTTACTGAACGGCATTCAAATCAATGAACTGGACGCGGTTTAAAAACCTCATCGGTAGATACTCATTTCACAATATCCAATAAGAACTCAAAATCCATTGTTTTCAATTAATGGCGCATGAGATGATAGAGTACTGACACGATTGTCGTTCTCTCTACACTTAATTATGCTGTCAAAATATTTGATCGGTGTACCCTGACAAATACTTCTATGCGTTACGGCGCCATTCGTTTTAGCAAATCATTTGATGTTAACACTGTTTTTGAGCACTTTGTGGCAAAACTACCTTTTGCTCTTTAGCGGGAAATAGGTAGACCAGAGTGCTCATGTCAATACGTATTTTTTTATTTAGACTAATTGATAGACACCATTGTGTACAGGGACTCTCACTCAACTGCTAGCAGTATATTATTTTTGATTTTTCTTGGGCTGTGTTGCAATAGTTTACAATATTGTAAAGGCACTGAGCTTCAATAATGCAGTTATGATTTACATTTGCACATTTGAATAGGCACATTGTGAAACTAGCTGGAATTATTTTGCAGTGTAGTTGTATTCATAATCTATAATCATCTCTCAATACCATTACGAGCGTCATGAATAAATGTAAGAAACGAAAAATCTATTATTTCTTTGATATTCATAAACCGCTTACAGGATATGTGTACAACAATGCAGAAAATATTGACTTGTGCTTGTTTGATGCCAAGATATTTTGTCATTGTTCAATACTGATCTGAGAAAATGGTGACGTTTCTCTGAACTTTTCGTCGTTCTATCATTGTTTAATGAGCTCTAAGAATAATCACAGAAAGAGGCATATTTTTTTGTAAAATTGACCTTACGAATAGGTACCAAATGATTTCCTCCCCATTAGCTACAGCGTTGACGTGATGAAAGAGTTGGAGAAAATGATTGTTCCTATTCGGGTCACCCTTGCCAGTTAGATTGATGAGTAAAAGACAGATGAAAGGTAGTCTGCGGAGAGTCTGTTTTTATGTGAGGTGGCTGAAAAGGCGACTAATGGCGACTGATGGCTTCACGTTAAAAGCCCTCTTGAGTTAGGAAACGAGGTAATACCTTAATGAATTATCCCAACAAACTATGACGACACAAATTTGATAACGAGTCCTGAAAACTGTGGTACTATGCCCACTCGGCCGGGTATCGTGCAAAGCAGCGGTGGAGTCTTAGCACAAGAGGTCGTTCTCACATGAAATCCTGACACAACCGAGCAGCCAGCTGACAAAAAGACAGTCACAAAACAATACCACCAACTTTAGAAAAATAACTTGAATTTTTAGAACGATGAGGACTTCATGGAAGTTTCATGCGCAAATTTTTTATTCTTAATTCACCAAAAGAAAAAAAAGGAAATGTAGCCATGTTGGGGCATTGCTATACCATGAGGTGGAATGTTAGTGGAGATAACTGGAGTCATATTTACCGAGTATTGCATAGTAAAGGGGTGAAATTTGTGGGTTAGTATGATACTGAATAGGAAACATGTAGTGAAGTGGAACAAGTGAGCAGTTTCTTTGGTAGAAATAAAAACAACCAGTTATCTAGTGGCAATTTAGGTGCACACGCCGATGAGCAATCGTGAGGAGAAGAATTAGTATATGTATCTATCTGTACTGGAATATATGTCCCTTATTTTATCTTTGTGGTCTGATCTACGTAAGTAGTGCGGGTCCATTATAATTCCTTCCGTGTCATTGTTAAACTCGTTTGTTCTGAACCTTCCTAAGAGTCTAAGTCTCACGTGTTGTCTTCGTATTTCAAGTGGCCCCCAGAGAAAGGCTACCAGGCTCCGCAGGTTAAATCCTCAAAGAGATCTGTCACCCTTATGTCCTTATTATAACCATTTTTAACGAATCTGGTAGATTTTCTCTGGACTTTATCTAATTCTTTTTGCCAAATTTTCTCCCAAGGATCCCAAATACTTGCACCAGATTCCAAATGAGGTCTAACTAGAGCAAAATAACACCTCTCATTAACTTTTTCATTACATTATCCCACCACCCGTTTAATAAAGCCGAGTTTCTTTATAGCGAATCCGCATACTGTCCTGATATGTGCTCCCCATGAAAGGCGTGGTGTTAGAACTACCCCCAAATACTTTACTTGATTGGCCGTAGTTAGCACTGAATCCTCTTTTTCATAGTGTTTGTCCTGGCCACAATTTCCGTTGTTTTAAAATTTAAAACTGTGCATTTGTCTATGTCAAGCATTAATCCCCATTCCTTTCGCCAAACCGAGATTGTGTCTAAGTCTCCAGGGAGTAGCTCGCGATCTAGTTGGCTCTTTATTTCCCTGCATACCACCGTGTAGTCAGAAAATAACCTGAGATTGCTACTAACGTGTGCGCTTAAGTCATTAATGTATATTGAGAACAGAAGAGGCCCTATTAAACTTTACTGGGGACGCCCGAAGTTGCATCACTATCCGTTGAGCACAACCCGTCGATGACTACTATTTGTTTTCTTTGTTTTCAATTAGACAAGAAGTCTCTAACCCAATTATAATTTTCTCATTAATACCTTAGCGTTTAAGTTTATGTAACAATTTATTGTATGGGAATTCATCGAGGGGTTTCTTGAAATCTAAGAATACTGCATCAACTTGTGTGTTGTTTTCTCCCGATCTAAGTAAATCTTGAATGAAGAGAGCTAATTGTTTCGCAGGATCTGCTATTTCTACAACCGTGCTGGTTGTGGATTAGTGTTTTCTCACTATCAAGAAATCTCATAATGTTACTTACAATAAAATGGTCTAATATCTTACAAGATATCGGAAATCGGAAATAGATTGGTAACTGGTTGGTTTATCCCTATCACCGCTTTTATAGATGGGGATTTTGGAATTGGGACGGGGATTTATTGGAATGTGGTGGTAGGTAAGATGCAAAGCGACTGGTATATCAGAAAACGGCTTGAGGAGCAAGAAATGTCTGCGGAGAAATTCAATACAAGTTCTGTAGCATAATGAAGCATTAGTAAAGGACACCTAGTTCAAACACCAATATAGGCGTAGAAATACCTGGAAAATACGGAGAAATAAGAGAATATATATCAGTTAAATTTAACTATGGTTAGGAATATATTTAGGATCAGCGTAGTCAATTCACAGTTTCCGTGAGGTAGATACGGATTCTGATTACAGATTTGTGTTTATAAAATTTAACATAAAATGCACATAAAAAAGGAAGAAGCGTAAGAAAATAACATATAGAATGTTTTACTGCTGCTAAAATGGATTATCAGCTGTCGGCTAATACAGCTTTGAGGATAGATAAGGAGACTAAGAAGAAAAATGGGAAAATCTTAATAATGGATAATTAATGCAAAAATTGAACAATGAAAATGTTATTTAATACAAGGATGCTAATCAATGGATGATTAGAAATATCAATGAGAGAAAGAAATGGAAGAATGTAATTGCAAACTCAGGAAACGAAAGAGCGTAAATGCAGAATTTATGCAAGATCTAAATGATAGACCAAGATGAGAAACAAATGCAATGAAAAATAATATGCGACAATTATTAGATATTTTTATGTATTATTTATACTAGACTTCAAATTCTCCGAGTTAGTTGGCTCTCTTAAATAGCAATGCTTTTATCGATAATTTTGAAAATATTTATATATTTAATTTCTAAATTACTATAAATATTTACCATGTACAGATTAATTGGGGATAATGACTGGAAAAACCGCTCATAGGTATATTTTAATGCTGTAATTTAGGGAATTAAAAATTATGCAATATTTTTTTCAATGATTACTATATAAATGAACTTAACTACACTAAAATACCCCCCCCCACACGCCCTTGCGGCGGCTTGCGGGGTATTATGTAGATGTAAAAAGTACTCGAGTAATGGCATTCTTACCCTTCATTACTATTTTATTATTTTTAACACAGATTTCCATAGTCAACTTCATATCCCTTTTAATGCCTCAGGAATAAGTAGCAAACTTGAATACATCTTAGCAATGTAAGAAAAATATTAATCCCAGAGTAACGATCAAAATCAGATACGTATCTTCAAACAGCAATTATACCCAAAATTTTGTTTTTGAAATTTCTGCTTTAAAAACATTCATTGTCAAAGTAAAGAATGAATGCATCCGGGCCACCTACTCTTCGATACATTTAATATTATTTCGTCCATAATTTTGCTCTTCATTTTGCGGTTACAATTTATAAAATGACTCTCCTTAATATTTTTACATTAGTTTTTATCTTATTCACTGAATACAAAAGCGAAGTATCCATAAAATAATCAATACTTTGGCTAAATTCGAATAAAATATATTTATGGTAAAAAAATCTTTATACTCATGGCATTAAGGGCATCTATGACCCTTTCAGTTTATTTTAATACGAAAAAATAAAGCATACCATTCAAAAAAATAAATGCTAATTTACGAAGGTTATTCTGTAAACATGAGTTTTGCGGCAGAGGAAATTAAGTCGAAATATGTTTACTTCGTCTACGGCAAGGATGGATACAACAGGCGACGCTGCGTTCAACTTCTTCTTTTCCAGGCTAAATCGTCAGCCGAGGACTACTTTATGCTACGGAAGGTTAATGAGAGTCTGTACTTCCCTATAGTACGGATAGAATATGGTTAAAAATGTGGAATGAGGGGAGAGAATCAATTTTAATGTAAGGTAGACCCAGAGCTTCCGTCACCACTCTCGAGAGAACTGAATTGCTGTCATTTACAGTATTGCTGCCATTGGATGGTCAAATGAACCATTCATTGAATAGCTCCTGTATAATTTTCGAGGATTTAAGTTGCAGCATAAAACTGTGATGTGTAGCATAACTTAAGGGCGGAAAAATAGTAAGAGAGAACGTAGAATGGGGCTTATATAAAACAGAAATAATGAAATTCAAATAGTATATTAACTATTATATAGAATAATGTGCATGGAATATTTATAAATTTAAATTCTAGCGGAGAAGTAGATTTTTCATCTAAAATTTCCATTTCCCGGACCAGAGAGCACGGAATCATTTCATTAATTCGGCATTGTGTCCTACAGCTTATCGCAGAAACTAAACACAATGCACGGAAAAAAATATAAAAATGATAGTTTTTGAATTGCAAGGAATTTTTGCCGTGAAGTTCGTCGATTTTCGAGGGGGAAAAAATCTCGGGTTAGACAAAAGATACCTCAGTGGCGTTCAGTTCGCACATTGAATATTTTCGAATGCAATCAGCTTTTGCACAATGCAAGGGGACGGTTTCTGAAATGCAAAGGGGAACTCCAGAACTACAGGTACTTGGTGCCTTCATATGGAAAAAGGAAGGGATTTTGAGAACATTTTCTGAATTTCACTGGGAGAGGTGGAAGGGAACGAGGTCATCTTCTCGTGGTTACAAAGAAAGCGGGTTCTTGTACGCTTCCCATTCCACCTTGAAGAGGAGGCAATATCCCATCCAAGAGAAGGAGAATAAATACAGGACCAGAAAAAAACAAATCCAACATAAATGAAAAATACATTCGTCACATCTCTATGTTGCAGATCTGAATGTGTGCTCAATAAAGTGAATACACAAACGCGGTCGGGAATGAATATTGAATCGATTCCACGACACTGGGATCATCTCAGTAGGTTCTGCTGTAAGCCACTGAGTTCCCATTTGAGGGGTAAAAATTTAAATGACGGCAGAAGGAAAGTAGCCGACACCTGCTCCGGCGACCCATTTAACTTGCACTAGATATGCATGGAGGAGCTTGAATATTCACAACCCAAATCAAATGGAAGGAAAGACCTCGTTTCAAATAGGCGCATATATTCCTGGAATGGTATGGATCGCGTTAAAAATGTAACCCTCGTTGAATGAAGGCCTTATTTCTGATTGAATCTAAATAAGCAATGCACTGCACCCAATTTTTTCCCCTTCAGGTCAAAGATGAAAGGATTGATAATCTGATGACACTAAAATTGTATAAAATTATACTTCAGATTACTATCCAACTAAAATTGAAGCAATCATCGTAGCATGCGAAAAGAATAATAATATTTCCCATCGTCAAGGAATAAAATAGAGAATAAAAACTACACAAAGAAATGGTACACAAA
This sequence comes from Hetaerina americana, assembly GCF_022747635.1. Classification (NCBI taxonomy): domain Eukaryota; kingdom Metazoa; phylum Arthropoda; class Insecta; order Odonata; family Calopterygidae; genus Hetaerina; species Hetaerina americana. The sequence goes on along the minus strand of NW_027286874.1, from coordinate 58,936,016 downwards.
TGAATTGCTAGCCATGGTGACATGACGACAAGATTCTCACTTTTGGTAAGCACATTCCCTCTTGTCTACGTCAATTATTTTCAGAGGGTGGCTGTATTGAATTTTTTAATCATTCATTAAGGCGGACTTTTGAGTGAAACATTAATTACTTTATTTGCAAAAAGGTTGTAAAATTTTCATGGCATGCTGGCGCAAATTACGACCATAGAAGCAGAGTAATGGTTGCCCTGTACCTTTTCCTCGAATTCCTTAGACCGAGAGATTATAATAAATTTCTTATTTTTCGTTGCAAGACTGAAACGCGTTATTTCAGAAAAAGGGCTGGGTTTATTGACCGGAGGCTCACGGGTTCATTACTAATCTTGGTGTGAGATAAGGTGAATTTTCTCTGTCTGCCACGAAACCCCATCGGCAAGGTTACATAAAAATGCATAGCATGCCAGTTTCACGGACATAGTTCAAATATAAATGTAAAGCAAGGTAGGCGATGGAAAAATCTGGAACAAAATGACAATTTCCGTGCGCAGTAGAGCTTTTGTAGAGATCGAACAAAATTCGCACTGCGGGAAAATATTTGTGCAGGTAGAAGGCGACTCAATTATATGGGCAAACTCTTGACATAGCTGGTGTATTTCTATTTTAAGTGTGATTTTGCTAGAATATTTCTTACGAAACAGTCATTTTTGGGCTAGCCGATGGGGAAAACCACCACCACAGTAACGAGGCCGAAGGTTGGTATGATAGGTGCGGGTAGACCTCATCTAGTACCCTAACATAACGACGATTCGAAATTCGCATATCAGGTTTTAGGGGCCAGTTCCTTCCCTTGTGCCACCAATGGTTCACCATTAGAAGTTCTGGTTGCTGAAAAATACCTCAGGTTGGAAAAAGCGGAGGGTTTTCAAATGCGTCCCCGGGAAATGAATGCAGGCCTTCCCGTCAGTAGTCCAAGGCTCCATCAACTGGTTTACCTCGTCTCCGGAGAATACACCAATTAGATATTATGAAGAAATACATATATTTTACTTTTCCACTAATAAAATACATATAAGTAGTAATAGTTTTGAGGGGAGGCGACCGACAGCTGAGGTCATTTGCGCCATAGGGGATGGACAGGAAAGGATGAAGGGTGGAGAGAAACCCGGCGTCGGCATTAGCCTACTCTTTACGAAAGGCGCCAAGGGGTCCGCATTTTAACGTCCCATCCGACGGACGGCGTACTTACTCAAAGTGCCCTCCACAAAGCACCTCAAGTAGGGATCGAGATACCTCTGAAAAATATTCAACACCGCCGGGATTTGAACCCGCGCCCTCTGGGTGGGAAGCCAGTACGTTAGCCCCCGCACACTCTCGATCCCCAAATACATATAATAAAACAACGTTTTCACTTTACTGGTTATTCATCATCTAAAGTGAAAAAATCTAGGGAAACACTATATATGAAGGAGAAGCAAGCACAGAGGAGTAAGGGTAAATAAGGGTGGGGAAACAGATGTGAGAGGAGTAATGGGAAATGTCAATGTTAAGAGTCGGCTGTGCCACTTCGGTGGATATATGTGCCATCCAACTATGGATATCAACATGAGGCAAGAGAAAAGGTGAAGGACGAAGGGAGGGAAGGAAACCATGTTATTTTTTCGGAAAGGGATATCAAACATGGGAGAATGGAAAACAAAAGAGTTGGTCGTTAAGCGACAAGCAAGGGCCATGTTATACAATTTCCCACGGTTCCTAAGTTAATTACTAAATTTTCTATTTTCCATTTTTTTTAATACACAATCTCGGTATTCACGTCTGTTATATTGTAAACGCCATCCTTGTATATGGGGGAAATAATGGTTTTGCCCGGATGTCACTCGTCGAAATCATGACACAGCGCCACGTCATGAGCACACGAAACACGATCGTGAGCACCATTCTGCTCACGGTTGTCACACGTCCGCAGCAATGGTGGCGGTCGCTGGCGACAATGAGCCCGGTTGAGGTCCCCCATGAAAACAACGCGCGCGGTGACAGGACCGAGGGCACGAGCCAATGGGCATGCATCACCCCACACCCCCTTCAACTCTCCCTGCCACCGCGTGTCCTCTTCGCCGCCGAAGACCGCCCTCGGATTGACAGCGAGCGAGGGAATGGGGCTGCCGACGCGCCACCTTCCGAATTCAAAGGTGGGAATCCGGAACCACGGGATGGAAGTCATCACTCAGGGAAAGAGGGGTCACGGGGAGAGTGGGTGTAGCGAAGAGGCGTGGGGGTGCGGGGGCGAATGGGTGAATATGAATACCACGAGACGTGATATGAAAGTGAGGTGACGGAAAGGATGTTGGGAAGGGAAGGAGAAGGATAGGAGATGGAATGGAACTGGAAGAGAGGGAAACTAGGAGAGCGAGTGATGGGGGGGGAAAGAAGGAAAGGTTGGAGAGAGGAGAGTGGGGGCAAGAAATCCTCCAGTCGTGGGAGCGAGTTGTCTCCGAGAGTGTAGGTACTCACTCCATGGTCGGAAACTTCCGACGAGGAGTTTCGGTGATCATCAGTGGGATTTGTGTTTCGGGCGTTCGAAGCGCTCTCCCTCGCAAATGTAGTGCCGAGGGCGGAATAGAAATGGAACTCGGGAGGAGGTGGTCTGATAAATGAATGTAACCGTCCACGGATTTGAGTTTGAACCGTTCCTCTCACGACACCGCTGGAGCGTTGACTCGAGCGTCCCCACAGTGTGTTGAATCACATGACCAAGGTGAGAGATTCAATGAAAAATAAACAAGTTCACCTAGTAACCGACGCCTTGGAGGTTGGTTAATCCTTTCGGTGGGGACATATATCAAATGAGAACTCCGATTCCCTTGACAAGGTGGAACACCCATATGTGATGAAACGGGTTGTATTATTTAAGACCTTACATGGAGGTTTTCGGGGAGTTTCGTTCCACTCCAGAGAAATATCTCACGTAAGAAATACACGCTCTCAATCCTCACGCATGGATACTCTGGCAGAATATCAACATGGTGCTTTGCGGGTAATTAACTCGCATCAGGAATCACCGCACGCTCCAAACACAGGCACAAGCGAACCCTGCGATTGTTTACAGTAGTATAAACTCCTAGCAAGAGACAATTACCGGTACTTAATACACTTAGGGCTGTCCCCACGGGGTTGTTTGAGATTTCTACCTCATGTTTGTCCGTCATATACTCGGCAAATAATTTTCCCACCGTCTCTTTGCACATATTATATTAATTTAACCATTGCATTAATGGGCAACTATAGATCTTATTCGGGCGCCGTCTTCACTGAGACAGTCTCTTTCGAGTGTAGGAATGTGTTGCCTTTGCAAGTGTCCCTCTATTCACGCACGCAATATTGACATCAGAATATCTCGGGCAAATAGGGAAAACCCAAAGAGGAAGCAGTGTTATTGACTTATTTGTATTGGAAAGTGTTACATAATGGCAGTTTGCCAGGTGGTAACATGCATTCAGTGTACATTCATGCATAAAATTTCACATTACATTAATATTTTATATGCATTTCATCTAAGCATACAATTTCACATTTGATGCTATTATCATTTTAAATTTTTAAAGCTTTTCTTAAATGTATTTGCCTTGCTTGGGGAGGGCTCGAAGAGGGCTGCAGGAAGACTGTTCCAGTCAATGATTGTTTTGTTGAGAAATGCAATTTGTTTTACATTTCTTCTTTCCGCCCGGCGTTTTATCTTGTATTTATGATCGTTTCTCCCTATGAATTAACGACCTCCAACGTCCTTCCTTAATTCTCCACAAGGTTTTTCTCCCTAACCAAGATGAACATTCCACAGAGTATCCTTCTTTTTGCCTATATTTTTAAAGAATCTCAACACAATATTTTTAAAGTTGCTGCCACACTATCCGTCCTCTTATGCTTCCCCAAACACATATATGACAGTCTATCTCTGTACCTTCTCTAGTTTTTGCGATGAGACACGCTTCATTTGGGTCTCACACCTCTGAATCGTACTTCAAAATCGGTTTTACAAGGGTTTTATACGCCTTTTCCCTAGTTTTGCTACTGCTTAGAGGTTTCTCATTATCTAATGCAACATTTGAAAGATTTCTTGGCAATAACGTCCAATTATCTTAAATGCTATTTCAAAGGGAGACCATTGTTTTAGAATTCAATTCAATAAGTGTCACAAGAGTCACCGAATTTGATTACTTATTCAATATATCAATGCCGAGGTGAAATTTTTACCATTTAATTACTTCGTAGTTAACGTTAAATCCATTTCCCTAATTGCTTCACGAGTGCCTACTTTAAAACTCTTTTAAGTCCGTCTGAATAGATTGAGTTCCATTCCTTTCCCATTGGATAAAAGAGCATATTTTTCATGCCTCGGTAATGAAAGCACCGCGCCCCAAAGGATGGAGAACACGTCGAATGCCTTTCAAGTGCACCATTCTTCGATAGGCGCACCCACTCTCCAACACCGCGCCACAGTCTTCCTCCTCTCACACCCCTGCGACCCCTCAACTACCCCTTACCCCTCCTAACGGCCTCGGGCGTTGAATGTCCCCGGTTTCCTCGGGGTAGGGGAAGAGGCCTCCCTCCCCTCACTCGAACCGATGGGAAACCATCACACGAGAGTATATTGTTTCTCTCAATCCACGATTTTACAGGAAAGTGGAAAAAATTATCATCCCTTCGAACGAATCGAATGGGGTGAGGGAGGAGAGGAAGAGATAAAAAGAGAGGCGGGAAGGTTTATTGGGTGAGAGGGGGTGAAACAGGAGGAGTCGCCGTTATGGAAATCCGGAAAACAAGGTCGATTCAGACTTTGGGGAAGGGTAAGGAGAAAGGAAGAGGGGCGAGCGTATTTTCGCGTGTACGCACAAGGTCTCAACTTCCTCGCAACCCGCTCTCTCCTTTCATCACTCTCATCCCCCACACATCCACCCGCAACCATTATGACTACGCTCCCTCTCCTTCGAAAAAGGTTTCTCTCTCTCTCTCTCTCTTTCCCCCAACACAAAAACCCTTCGGCTCCTCTTCCACGCAACACCCCTCTTCTCCTACCCCATTCCACCTCTCCCCACCCCTCACCCACCACCTCCCCTCGCAAACAACCTCGCGCCCCCTTCGCTGCCCCTCTGACTCCCACCACCCGTTCGTCCTATCCTTATTGCCGGCGAGGGCGGGGCTTGTTCAGATCCCTCGCGCCCGTCCCCACGGCAACAGGCAGCGAGAGGCGAGGGAGAGAGAGGCGCACTTAAACTCACTCACTCGATCTCTCGATCGGTTGGACTCGCGCGCGCCAGCGACGACATTCCTCGGACAGCGCGCACGAGACGTCGGCGCCTCCTCTCCTTCACCCTCGGTGTCGTTTAGAGAGCTTCCGGCTGCGGGGACAGGAGTCGGTGTCGGGGCGTGTCCGATGCGCCTGGGGTGGGTGTGGTCTGGGATTGGAGTCACATCGGGGGTGTCAGACCACGATAGGTAAGGGGAGGGTTCGAGGAAAGGGACACACACTGGACCGGAAAGTTGCCACGTACATCTCTCTTTCTCTCTCTTTCTTTCCCTCTCTCTCTCTCCAAAAGTGACCATATTTCATCCGGAGAGAAAACGTACCAGCGGCTGAAGTGTTCCTGGATCGGAAGGAGGTGGAAAGGGATTCGGGGAGGGGACGTTGAAAGGCCGTGGGGAACCCCAGTTGGGGTTCAGGGAAGATAATTTGTTGTGCCTTGACCCATAGGTTTAGCACAATAAGTTCAGAAGAGAAGTAGTATTGGGCGCACTCGTTGGTTTCCCCGCGACGGTACGTACGAGATTTTCCCGTGGAAGGTGAGAAAATTTTTAAAACATTTTGGAACTTGGTCCGCATTTAGTCAATCTTTCCGTCAAATTTGAAAATGCAGATTTGGCACCAGCCTGCCCCTCCTTATAACTTGACTCAAACTCATTCTGACTCATCCTACTTACGTGCGTGACCGAGGGAATTAATGATCTCATCGGAGACAAAGAGGGGACTTTAAATTTTTGCGTAATGTAAAAATTTTGAGGTGGAAATTGTCACGCTTTGTCATGTTTTTCGCCTGAAGATTTATTGCTCAAATAATGTAAACATTAGTCGTATTCCCCAATAAAACGGTGTATCAAATGATTGGTGTTGGATTATAATTATTTAGGCTATGGTCTATGGGAGTAAGGCTTGCACTAGTCGATTAAATTTGACACCAGTTCAAACCCACAGGGATCATTCAAAAAGGGGACCCTGGTGATCTCAAATGAATAACTGGAAACCTTAAGCAGTATGAAATAATATACTTTCGGTCATAGACAGCACTGATTACCACAATCCTTAGCAGGATTAGTATTTCCATGCACGCGAGTTATTCCAACGTTTAAGGCAAAGTTAATCGCATTTCAAGGAATGATATTGTGGCAATCGTTCATTGTAAAACTTCCATTAGGGCACTTGCCACATGAATACTTCTTTACGTGCAAATACAGCGTTTAGTGCGTGTACGTGTAGTTAACCTAAATAATCTTCCAATAAACGTTGTCTCTAGCTAGACCAAGTGTTTGAGGCATCGTTCCGTTTTGATTCTGTTGTACCATCATGGTGAAGCGCCTTTTCTGCGAGATTTTGGAAACGCCGACGGGAAATTTAATGAGACCGGTCTCTTAAGGGCGGACCAGATTTTCAAGGACCCAGGTTCCCTTTAAGGAGTGTGTCCGCGGGGAGGGGAAAGATGAGGCACGCCTTAGGTCGGAAGTGTGGGGAGGGGGAAGGGAGCGTAAGAAGAGGAGGAGGAGGCGGGAACCACCCATGGAGTCGCCGGACTGAGGAGCGCAAAAGGACCGTAGGGGGCGCTTCAAGACAATGGGGCGCTTGCGGCTGTCGGAGGTTTGGGCCTCTGCTCTTTGTCCTGTTGACCTTCGGATTCTCAGCCTCGGCTGCCGGGTGAGTGTGTCTGTCGCCTATCTCACTCGTGGGGGAGTTTCGCAGAAGAATGGGGCTCCCTGTTTGCTAGGGCAACGTTGAGAAATTTCGCAAGCTTTCTGTCCGCGCCTTGACAATCATCATCCTTTCTGGCAGAATTCCTTGATCTAGCGGACTGGAGCGACTTTGGTTGACTTTACACGAAGGTCACCTCCATGGTTTATAACGTGGTCATTGATTACATCGTGATTTCTATATTTTAGAGTTAATTGCATGTATTTCTTTGGTTTGCAAAGTAGGTACCCCAATTTAGAAAGTAGTTCAATGTAATCAAACTCTCAGTAGTTTCCAATTGGTTGACTCCAGTTCTGATGGTTTGACAACGAAAATATTTTTTTTTGAAATATATGAAGTAATTACAGTTAAAAGTAAGGGAAAAGAGATAGATGTCAGACTTGGCTAAAAGTGGTTGAAAGCGAAACCATTTTTGGGGATAGATATTCTAAGTAGATAAATATAAATCCTGAATGTTGTATTTTCGTAAATATATCAGAGCTAAGATAATGAATGCTTCTGGCAATAACACTTTGTTCGGCGAGTACCCTTCGCTGAATGAACTGATCCGTCCTCTGCAACATTCGTTGGCTGTTCTTGCTGAATTTTCTATTACAACCAGTTACTAAACTGGCTGCTATTGAGCCCATTCACAAAATATTTACGTGAGGGTGACTTTAATGTGCAAAGGTTTACCGTACTGTGAATTAATTACAAATAGCAGCACATTTACTTAAATTATTTATATCTATAATATAGAAAAGCTAATTATTTACAATCCGTCATTTTGAACAATAGGTTTTTAATGCCCCTTATGGTGAGATAATGATGCACGTGCGACGATATTACATTCGACTTAGCTACCAAAAGCGTCGTTGGAAATCCACCTGTGGGTTGAGAGGGTGCGTCGTAAAATATTTTTATTATACTAAAGGGTTAAATGCTATTCGCCTCGCAACCTACCGCAGAACAAAAGTCTGAATAAGATTTTTGCGTCGGTTGTTATATGAATAAACTTAATGTTCCATAGTTGGATGGCTCCCCATCATGTTATTATCTTCGTTATTAACACCAGATATTAGGGAAAACAAATGGCGTTAAATCACTCTTTTATCATCATAAATGATTTAATATTGACTGGGATGTTAACTTACCCTACTGCCTGGCTTAAGGTTTCCTTTGAAAAATCCTTGGTAAGAGTTCTGCTTTATTTCACAGTTAATTATGGTAAAATTAAAACCTTAGTTAACTTGATTAAGAAAATCTCACAGCGTCAGATTCGCCGACCCAAATTATATAGATTCATCTTAAATTTCTAACTATGCATTCTAATAAGCATATGTTGTCAATTGTACTTCGTAAGCAATCGAACCAAATAAATGCTACGAGAGTGACTCGAAAAGTCGACATTTACATGGCAAAGAGTAAGCATTACATTGAATAGCGTTATTAACACTTTTTAAAATTGTGCAGAATTTCTTTTCCTCTCCAGTTAAGTTTTTTTTTATTCGTCCTCATTCATTGTTGGAGTAGTTTACGATCGCAATTAAGTGGTGATTTGCTCGATCGATGAAGCCCAGAATCCTTGGGATGTTGGATGGTGGTGTTGGTGGAAATTTAATGAACGGCAGACTGCGGACAGTGGCTATGGTCAATAGTCTCAAAGTTCCAAATCACGTCAAAGGTTATAAATCATGTTGATCAACCCAGCTTCAACCAGAATAAATCACTCATGGGTGCTTTCAATGTCCTTGACATGTTGGATGCTGTAGAGCACAGAGATGAGATCAGTGAGTACGTAGGAGTGCTTAAGCATGTTACATTTTCCTTTCTCTCGAGCGAAATGTGCGGAAACGAATTACGCCACTCCATAAGGGATCAACATTCATTTTAAAACATGCAAAGCTTCAAAATTGAAACAGCCTTTGAATATTCATTAAAATACTTCACAGAAATGGTTAGTAGTACAAAGCCAACACGCATCTTATCGTTGGCATCAGCTGAAAACCTTTGTCCGCGAGGATATCTAAGTTCTCAGTTGCTTAATGCAAAAGTGAAATTCGTCGAATGACGGGGGGGGGGAGGGAAGAGAGAAAGAAAGTTTCTTTAAACATAAAAGTTATCAGAAGTCATTTAAAATTAAGCCTATATGAAAATGTTTAGGGCCGACTGCTTTTAGATTGTTCTTTATATAATTTCCCGTCATTAATCAAACCTTCGAACATCTTTCTCCGTCTGCGAAGGGTATTCTTATTTCCTCAGTTTCCATTTTTTTTTAATTATGTGCCTACTGTATCTTATTTCAAAACATATTTTCTTCGCCACATTTCCTCCTTAATTTATCACAGCTGCACACAGAAGATTCTCTTTTGCCTTAAACAATACCCATACATTCTGGCCAGGGAGAAACAACAGTAAGACAATAAGTAAGAGCATGAAATATATTGGATTCATAAATAGCAGATAGAAGGGCTTTATTTGCATTGAAAAATAAGGTGTTTAAATTAATTGAAGTCAAAAATAAATTTAGGTGTTTCTCAGGCCAGGGGACCAAATTTATCAATTACAAGCTATGGTGATTTTGAATAATACTAGTTGAAATACTCGTTGAAAAATAACGGTGGATTTTAGAGTTAACTCTTGATGGTGAAAATTTGAACATATAATTGTTCTGAGGTTACAATTTCTCCTTTGATTCTTTAAGAAGAGATTTTTTTAATGGGGTGAAACATTTTTTTTTAATTTTTTATCGTCATTTATCCTTTGAGAAAAAGGTCCAAAAACGTATTTGTGTACTTTACCTCCTGCTTGACGTAGAGTAGTGACTTTGTCATATAGTTTTTTAATCTTATCTAAATCCTTACCTTTTCTCATCATCATCCATGCATAGACCCCTTTAATTAATTCTTGTTTTGTTACATTTGGCCTAGAATTAAATTTAAATACATATTAGTCAAACAATCTTTGATATCCACATTTTTCGGTGGATGTTTGACCCTAAATATTTCTAAGGTTCTTTCCATAATAACAAGGAGTCTTTAAAACAGCTTTGATTTTTTTTCAATTTGACAGTATATTGCGACGAAATAGTTATTAAATAAAATAAAAATCCCGGCGCGGTCTCAGAATGTCACTACATTGCCTATAAATATTGGCGTCCGAGGTTAGATTTTAATTCAGCCCTCATCACAAGGCGCACTCTATGTCTATCTCTTTCTCCTTCCTACCTGCTCCTCACTCTTCTCTATTATTCCTCTCCCTTGTGTCATCATGGGCTGATTCATCTTTTTCTATTCCACTTTGTATGCAAGGGTAAGTAATCTTCGTTTGAATCCTGTGACCTCTTTCTTTCTCTGGTGAGTTGATCGTTCTCATTCGTTGCCCAACCCCGGGGCATTTCTTTCTGATTCTCGCCAATATGCATATATTATTAGGGCATTGATGCTAATATCTCTCGAGAGGAAAAAATCAAAAAGAGATTTTTTTATCTTAATAGTAATAATATTTGCGCACTGCAATATAAAAATAGCTTATATATTTATTCCCTGTTTTTTTTTAAAGTCCAAAATTTATTTCATGACTTAGTATAAAGAAAAGTACTAAACCATAGGTGATGTTTTTATGGAATAGTATCGTACCTAGTAAATATATTTTCATTTTTTTAATGGGTTTCATTTCTCAAAATAGAAGAAATTAAAAAATTAATTACTCTGTTTTCAATTACTGTGGTTAATCCTAATAGACATTTTCAATGATTAGATTTCGTATTTGCTTGGTATTGGGAAGACTGCTTTGAATATTTTACGAGACCGTAAAGGTGTAGTGCATGCGTACTTTACCAAACCAATAGGTTATTCAATATTGTGCCTTACCAAACTGCTCTTTCAACAGCGTTGATGCTGAAATATATTAAGGAAAGAAATGTACGCATAGAAAATATCAAACTGCATAGATTGCGCAGATACGATAGGCGTTAAGAAGTATACGTTGAAGCCTGTTTGTTGAAAAATCATAGAAGCTCATAATGGCCTAAAGTAAGATAGCATCAAAGGAAAATATGAGTGGAGAAGACAAATATAATACTCGAATAAGATATACTGCAGCGATGCATGAATAAAATCTAAATGGATATTTTCCTCTCAGACGAAATAGTACCTACCAGAAATAAAAAAATGAAATGAAACTGTTGAGTAAGCTGATGAAGTACCCGGAAGGTAGGGAAAAACGGCTTCAAATATGAGATACGCAGAGATTTTCAAATGATTATTGCCTATGGCAAAATTGGATCAAGGGGCTCTTTGAGAAATTTAGAGGGTGGGTACGATATAAGGTCGATAGTCCAAATCAGATTGGCATTGGGGAAGCAATTAGAAGATAGATATTGAATATTTTCTTATGAGTCAATAGAATGATGCAAGTACCTAACACGTTGGGGAAGGTTGTTTACTCCCCGGGCGAAAAATATTTGCCTGCTAAACAAACCGATTAAAGGCAAGGCATTTAAAGGTTTTTACTTTCAACGTTAAAAGTAACGATGAGTTATTTGCAAGTAATTTAAGTGATGGAGCGCAAAATTCTCCTTCCCGGAAGAAAAGGATGACGCGCAACTACATGTCACCGCGGTGGAATAAATTGACGAAAAATGGTTCCGATGCAAATTATTCACCATGAACACACATTTTGTGCCTGGTGAAATGGAATGCAAAAGAAATGGCCTGTAATAAAACTCTAAAGCATAGCCTTAGTACGGGTAACGATTTGAAGGAAGGAAGACGAGAAGTGAGTACCCCACTGATGGTGGCGAGCGAAAAATAAACTACTTGTTTTCATCGGAGATGCTCTCCACGCGAGTAGAATTTCAACAGACGCAATCAATCATCTTCCTAAAGTCTCGCCGTAATATATCTTTAGCATTTTATTATCCACAGTTCTCTCAAGCTTAGAGTTACCCAAGGCGTGCTACCGAGAGCACGTGCGTCGAGAAATAGCCTTCAAGTTTGAAATTCGGAAAAGCTCTCAGCGTGTTGACATCGGAAACCCTTCTGAAATAGGCTCCTTTACATTTTTTTCAGTCCCAAAACATTTTTTATAATCATGGAAGCATCGATTATGCAACATTTATGATATTCAAAACAATAACTCTACGTATTTTTTTGGGAAAACGAACTGTCTGCGGTGAATGCCTTTATGATGTAAATCCATCGATGTTTTATTCAAAAGTCTAATAAAACTATTCCACATGCTTGCTTAAGCTTATGAATGGATTTAATTGTATTGATATTGCACAATTATTATGATATCGTTTCATTGCGGAACAATTGGATGAACGTAACCATTTTTATCAGATGAATTACTTCATTTTAATTTACGTCACCGCTTTTCATTAGACACTTTACTTTTCTTCTGAAGAGAGCATTCATGAAATCTTAGTGGATTACCTCGTTTATTAAGTGATAAATTTATTGGCAATCTGTTGATACCGTATGTTGTTATCTCTCTAAAAACTGCTGATTTAAAAAAGATATTAGGACACTCTTTGAAAAAAAAAGTTAAATACAGTCTCAGTGCGTGCAACAAAATGCTCCATATTTACTGCTTAAATCAAAATTGATGCTGGGTGAAAAAAATATTCGGTGTTTCACTTATCGAATTACCTTCCGAGCTCTTATGTAATATATTACATCTGAACCCATCCCTTCCTTCTTTATGGCCTCAATTCAAAAACCTCTCCCCTCCTAGGAGGGCAACTGGGAGGTCGTGGAACGATCCGCCCTTTCCATTCCTGTATCATCTTTTTTCATTACCTTACACAGAATACATTTTTACGCCAGGCCGTGTCATTTCCCTCCCTCCCCATCCTGCTCCCACATCCCTAGTGAACCCACTCACCTTCCCCAACCTCACCAAAGCCTCCCGTTCTCGCCCGTCTGCCACCTCCCCCCCCCTCCTCCACCCCTTTTCATCCCTCGTCTTAATGGCCCATTTTGAGATGCTTGGAGGCTTTCCCATTGTGATATTTCCTCGCGGTATATACTACCCTGTCCCCCGCAGGCCTTGTTAAACCGCAGTGGCGAGCCACCGTTCGCTCCGGAATGGCATCAGTGGGTTGGGAGGGGAATGATTTGTCGCTCAAAGTGCGTCTTCCTCCCTACACTTCTTCACCCCCTTTGGCACGCACGCACCCCGCCTTCCCACCGAAAGCAGCATACGTACGTCCCGAAACACCTTCCTTTCTCCAGCACCGTCTTCTTACTTTCCTGGGGGTTGGGTTTTGGGGAGCAGGACGGAGGTGGATTTAAGGGAAGGGAGAGTTTGAGCTCTTTAATGGGTACGCGTGTGAGTTGTGCTGACCCCGAAAAAAAGGGATATATGTATGGCAATGGGAAAGTAAGAGAGTGGTGATTTCGTGTCGGATTTTATTCCTAGAAGAAAGAGAGGGCACGTCCAATTCAACCTCCAACCCCCTCCTGTTCTTCAACCCCCCTCTCTCCTCCTCCCGAGTCCTTTCCTCAACCCCACCTCGTCCAACCTCTGCCGGCTTCTCGGCCTGCCCCATCACACCAAAACAGGAAGGGACAGTAATTGAGTTTATTTTATTGGTGATGCTGGGGTGGAGATCATATCGCAACGTTGATTTCAACCCACAGGGGGTATCCTACGTGGCACTGCAGTACCGATCCCGAGATGAGATTCGAATTCCAGACCGGACTTCGGTTTATGCGGCGGTAAAACTTGTTACTTACCGGAACACGTGTTTTGAAGCTGACCCGGGCGAATGATTATGGCGTAATGAACGTGATATTTTGATTGTTTCTTTTTAACTTTTATTATCTTTGCGTCACAAGGCTGGTGAGAAGAGGAACTCAGTCGGAAGAGAAAAGAAAGAGACTAGCAAAATTTGGTATTTTGTTTGTTTTCTGCCAGTATTGTTTGCTGATTTGCTTCTGCATTCATTTTCAGTTTAAGAAGGACACTAGTATTCAAATTTGGACATCCCCCGCCTCTAAGTCTCACCGCTAACTGAATCAATTTTAAGTAATTTTCTTTCTTCTAACTCTGTTTTTCAGAGTTCAACTTAATCATTTTAGCATAATTTATTTATTTATAAATATTTTTGGTAGTTTTGATTAAGTAGTGAAGTAATTTTGTACGTGGATCAAGTAAATTTCTATTTCCTGTAAAAACGTAATTAATTCCAGTTTTTCATAATTCCAATTCCAGTTCCAAATTTTTCCGTATAATTACAGTCACGTCAGGTGCATCTGATACCAATTAGTTATCATTCCTAATGAACTACCCGTTCGGAATATCCAGTTTTTAGCATTGAAAATTCAAACTACGTAGCAATTTATTTCCACCATAAAATAATTACGGGGATATTGAGAAAGTAGGTTTTGATCAATTATTTTTATGCACTTCAAGTTTCACATTTTTTTTGAATGGATTGCTAAAAATAAAAATGAACTCTAATATTTCTTAAAATAACCAGTTAGTCATCCAGTCGAAAGAAATTGTTTAAATTTAGAGCGCGGGTGACATAATTATAGAAATGTATTCTTCCTGTTCTTGTGGAATTGTGTAAGTAATCGTTATTGTGAAAATGTATTATTAATTCTTGACGTTAATAATTCATGCAGAGTATTTGGGTAAAAATTGTTTTTATCAAGGTGTTATAATATCATTTTCCCATTTAATGAGTCTTTTTTTATTATTCGTCTATATTTTTTTAATATCAATTATTATTATTAAAGTAGATCATAAAGTCGTAAATGTGAATAGTGTAATGTATTGAACATCAGATTTAATTCTTGTAGTGGCAGTAGTTGTAGGGGAGGCGACCGACAGCTAAGGTCATTTGCGCCATTAAGGATGGATAGGAAAGGAAGGGTGAAGAGAAACCCGGTGACGGCAATATCCTACTCTTGTCGAAAGGCGCCGCGGGCTCCGTAGTTTAACGTTCCATCCGACGGACGCCGTACTCGTTCTCCACAAAGCACCTCAAGTAGGGATCGGGATACCATTTAATTCTTGCTACAGAATTAAAGTGTTGACGACTATTAAATGGAAATGGCTTTTATTTCACCATGAAGGGAAATAAATATATAGAATTTTAGAATAAATATATAGAATCTATCGGAAAGAGTTCTATAAAGTCCCAATGCCTTCAGGTTTGCACAATTTATAGAAAATGCTGATTGAAATAATCCTTGATTGGGTAAGCATCGGACCGTAAAAATATAGGTCATCCTTCGAGTACGTTCGAATGCATTCGAATACAATGAGGAGAGTCTCATGGAGGACGGACGAATGTGTACGCACTGCGGGCTCCATTCCTCCCGCCCGTGAGCTATGGATGAGGCATTAATTCGCTTGCTCGGAATCTTTGGCCTTTCTCGCTGCGAACCGTCCTCGCCTGCCTTTCGCGAGTGGTCCTCATTCCACCGTGAGACTCCGACGCTCCACGCATTCTCCCTCACGCCCTTCGTTGAAATGGTCACCTTTCATATTTAGTCCCATTATACTCCAAACCCGCTATCCCTTTAAGCAACCCCCCTGCACCACCTCCATTTACTTGACTCGCCTCGAGCATACTCTCTCATCTCCCGATCTTAATTTAATTCGTCTCGCACTCTCGGCACTTCAGTCGAAACTTTCGCCGCGATGAACACTCGCGTGTTAAGGGTGTAAGGGAATTGACTGGAGGATAATACCCACCGCGCTGGCCACGAACAAATACAATGGCACATCAAGTCCAGCTTGAAGCGCCGTTATCCAGTGGTCACGGTGAAGTTGATTCTGTGGCTGTGAATAAATAAAAGAAGACACTTTCTCACGGTTTAAAGGAGGAGGATGACTTCGATGGCGTAATGTCATTGCACTAAATCACTGAATATGATAGACATTTTCAGCGATTTAAGAAGACACTTGGAGAGATGGCTATAATCATTCGCCTTAACAAAACTGGACGAACTGTGGAGAGGGAACGTAACAGAACCCTGATCACTTTTAAATAATGGAATGAAACACTACCCTGCACCATGAACATAGTTGGAAAAATAACGATTATTGTAGGAAACTAAAATGTGTTTCATCGCTATACCACGTACATATTATGTACTCATTTCAAAGCATTAATATGTTTTGTTTCTTTTGTTGATAAGGAGAACGGCTCAAATAAAAATCAAAGGGGTTGGTAACTATTTGCTATAATTAGAAATAAATAACAAGATGCAATGATTCACTGAAAAAATATCAGGATTTTTGCTCCCGATTATTTATCTACTGGCCTATTTTTTGTAAGAAGACTGTCATTTTTTGAGATACAGAAAAAACCTTGCGTCTTATCCCCAGAATTTGCAAAAAAAATCCCCTGATGTTTTTGGTCCATACTTTTAATAATCCTTAAAAGATTACGCTTTTACTCTTCAAATTCAAATGCGCTAAGACGCGTTTGCCAACTCGAGTTGCATGCGCATTTGCATTTTCCTTTTAAAAAAAATGGTTAATCACAGCCCCACAGAAATAATAGTTAATCCCGAAATAAAAGCTCGAGTTAAAAAAATAATGAGCGTGTCTCCGGGTTAAGGCTGTCATTTTTCTTTATGTGAGAGGTTTTTGTTAGGATTCACGTTACTGAAAAGAGATACTTTTTGGAATAAAATTACAAAATGGACGACAAATCCTGGAAAAGAACTTTAGTTGAATTTTTGCATGGTTTAAAGAGAAAAGACGAGGGACAGGAATTAGGTAATTGGATGAGAAAGCTAGTAATTAGTGGATCAACAAATCAAAATGAACTAAGCACAGTAAGATAGTTCAAAATGATAGTTCAAAAAAATGATAGTTCAAAAAATGATTGGCTCTCTCTATATCAAACGTGTGTATATATTTAAATAGCCGCAAAACTAACTAATTTTATCACTTCTCCATGGATTTTTATTTATTTCTCCTGTTCTTTCCATGCCTTTTTATCCATTACCTCCGCATTTACGTCGTGAATCACGGGTGATAATCGGCACCTCTGTCTTGCTACTGCTCACATCTTTGCCCATCTCGGCTTTCAAACTGCCACTGGCGCCTAAGCAGTAGGAGAAATGTACAGGGTCCGGTTAATTCGACTATCCCTAAAATACCATTATAATTTAATATTTGTGTGTTTATTTTTTGATGGATGGGGGATGGTAGAGTATAAATACTATTCCTCATACATGTATGTGGGTTTGATGTGGATATATTTATAGAATTTTTTATCAAAGCGAGATTTTTTTATGCCGAGGAAAGTCATTATTGAGGAAGAGTTAATAGAGGTTAAGGAAAGTGTAGATAGAACGTTGAGGGAAGAAATAAATGTTTTAATGAAAGATTTTTATCCAGAGAAGGAACTTTTCAAGGTATCTATTTCAGAAGAGAGTGCACAGTGGGTAACAGTAGAGGAAATATTTTTTCCTGAGGCCAAGGAGAAGGTATGGAGGGTTGAATCCATGCCCAAACGCACGGCCTATAGGTGATCTTTATAATGAAAGGAGAAAAACGTAGTCTATGATTAAGTGTGTAAGATTCAAAAGGAATTCAGTACTGCGAATAGTAGAGCGTCATATCAGGGCGTTTGGACGGATAGTTGCGGAGAGCTAAGAGACCATCAAAGTGAGGAATTGAGGTGTAAAGGCATGCGAAGTATATTGTCACCATGATAATTTCAGTGTCCTGACTGAGAAAGTTTGAATGGAGATGGCTGAGGAAATGGTATGTCCCTTTAACACAGGACGGCTGAACGTAGTGGTCGACAAAAGCGGAGATTCTCCGTGTCGGTGAGAGGAGAGAAAAAACAATGGGTCGGCCTCAGATGTCGGTTTATGTGTTTGGACCGGATATAAAAAGTGAGAAGCACTTGGTTAAGGCGGGGTGAGGGGTGAAATATCCGTGGTGGAAAGACCATCAGATGGCTCATTATTCTGAGGAGGGGGAATAATTTATGCCTGAAATTCTTGGTTAGGGTCGCTGGTTATGGGCTTGTATCTTCATACAGGTGTCGGATAGTTGTGTATATATTTATTTAATCCTGTCTACGGTGTAAATAACGACTACTGTGGAGCCAACTTCGGCCTATGTGATGACCAAGTCGGGAATGTTGGTGATTGTTTTGGCTGCACTTTCTAGATTTTTGGGGGGATCGAGATGGTGCGGGGGCTAAAGGATTGGCTTCCCAAAGGGCCTGGGTTCAAATCCCGGCTGTGTTGAATATTTTTCAGAGGTACCTCGATCCCTACTTGAGGTGCTTTGTGGAGGGCACTTTGAGTGAGTACGCCGTCCGTCGGATGGGACGTTAAGCTGCGGACCCCTTGGCGCCTTTCGTAAAGAATAGGCTATTGCCGACGTCGGGTGGCCCGTCATCCTTTCCTGTCCATCCCCTATGGCGCAAATGACCTCAGCTGTCGGTCGCCTTCCCTAAATACTACTACTACTCTAGATTTATAGATTTAGGGAATTAGGGAAAAAAGGACTCAAGAGTTTGGAGAGGGGAAGATTTTTCTTACGATACTACTGTACAATACTCTCTCTTTCCATGCACAAAACAGCAATCATCAATTAAATAGTGTACATATATAAACGTATATTCAGTCAAATGGAAATAGATACAAAGAAAAGGGATAGGAACACATATGAAGGACGAACACAGGAGAGGTGAGGAAGGCGCAATTGAGCAGAGATTGCAAGCGTAAAAATATTCTGTTTACCGGGACTTGAACACCGGATCTTTCGACTGGTCGGGCCGATGCTCTACCCACTTGAGCTATCGAGGAAACGTAATTTACTGATTAACTGATACCTGCGGGTCTGTATGCAACCAAGTGCCCCGATTCTTTGGCCAAGAGATGGCGTCAGGGAGCTCTATGAAAACACTAAAGCTCACTTTCAATTTTTCCGCACCTGATGGAAATACACTTAACTTCATCATCACATGTTACAAGATTATGACGCCACCCATCAAAATATGGGTAGTGCAATAAATCGTTTTTACGTGGAAATACAAATTGTTTCAAATTTGCCATGAATCTTCCATCAACAACATCGAACACCGTCCATTATAACATAAAATGGCAACTGTTTACATGAAGTATTTCAAGTAAGAGAGATTGGTTAAACTACTGAGTTCATGAAGGACCCTTCGTGCTTAAAACACCTATCATAGTTGTTCAAGTTGTACCGCACCATTTCCCCTCTCCACAATTAATTTTGCCTGAGGACTTGGCGATACCTTAGTCGGCAATAAATATTAATTGCTGCGTTTAATTATCTAGGCATGTAGAGATGAAAATACGTCCCTATTCTTGAGGTAGTCTTTGTCAATCAAGCTTTACTACATATATCATAGATTTTGGACAATCCCTAACAAATATTTGTCTAATTATTGTGGAACTACCTATTTCGTTTAATTTCTTCGTAACATCTGCTTGCCTTCATGATCTCTAAAAGGCGCACTCTCTTCCTTCCTCCACCTAACTTTCTCTACGTTCTCCCTTCTATCATAAATCTTCAGCATAAAACTAATGCTTATCAGTATGTACTCAATTCAGTGCCCTGTGCCCTGTCTCTTTCATATTTCTCTCAGGAACTTCCTGTCTTCTCCCACCATACTTAAAATCTATCTCACCGTATACTTCTCGAGATAGGGTACACGTCTCCATACGATGTTGGAGCCACCTTCTGAGGCATACATGTATTAGGCTTCGTGTGCTTAGATATTTAGCTGAATTAATTCAATCCTCGGTTACAAAACTGGTGATCTTAAAAGCCTAAATTGGATCCCATCCCCCAATATTTTACGTTAAAAGAAAATTGAAAATGAAATAAATTGTGTCTTTCTTCCCCCGGGATTTCAACAGAGAATGAGGTGATGAAAAGCTAATCGTACCAATATCATCCCTTGTGGAGATCGAAAGAAATACACTAATCCACAGAGCTCCTGATATGATATAACCCCGAGCCTCTTTCCTTTTTCGTGACTTCGGGAAATTCATCGCAAAATGGGACATCATGGTATTCGCGGCGGGTCAAAGGAATTAGGCCGCGCATGAAGCAAGCGTGACGAGGCCCCGCAGAATAAGGAGGTGAATCTACCTCCAGGGATAGTGGGATCGCGCGCGGGAGAGGAGGCCTGCTTCGGAGGGGGGATTGTCTGGCTATTCACGCCGCAACTTTGGAGCCTGATTCGGATTGACGTTCGCCGCCGCAAGGCGAGCCCTCGCCTGCCGTCGGCAAAGAGGATCGAAGGGAAAATGGAACGGTTGGCTCAGAAGGGGGAGTAGGGGCCATCAGGAAGTTGATGGAAGTCACTATTCATTGGCATCGCTGAAAACCGTGAGGCTATACCTGAAACTTGAAGGGAATTTAATGACATAAAAATAACGCATAAATATAGTATTGATGCTAAGTATTTTTCCTGGCGTAGAGTCATTGAGTTTCTCCTATACCGGCAAATTAGTCCTAGAAAAAAATATGATCAATATTAAAAACGTGTGGACTTAGTCTTTTGAGACCTTCCCTTCCGCGAGATTATCTCCTTCGTGATGTACCATTTTCTGCTAGAGATTCCTTTAGCTATTGCATGTTATACTCTTCCAAACTTTATATGAGATGTTAGAAAATTTTAATTTTCACTCCTATTCCTTGTTGATCATATTTAAGAACGTTTGTGATATAACAAGTTGCGTTAAATAAAGTGAGCCGAACGGTAGGCTTGTTTTAGCTATTGATTTTCCTTACGACCATAATCCATTAACCATATCCATCACCATCATTACAAACTTTTCATTAATGGTGAGCTTGAAAAACTTGATGAAATTTATTTCACTATTTTTATCAAAATTTCTACTCAAATTAAAATATGGTGCGTCATGAGGTGTAATTTTTTCATTTTAAATAGGCACAACGTTGAGTTGGTTTTCTAAATCATTTCGTACGACCTGTCCTTCTTTGCAGCGCAGCATTATCACCTGATCATGTCATGGAGCAATGTAACCCGGGTCTTAAAACATTAAAGCATTTTTGAAAACCAAATGAGTACTGTTTTTGTGGAAATTTCTCTCTTGAAAACATTTTATCTTCAGTACCCAGGTTTTGTGATTATGAATTCATTTTGTAAAGGGTGCCGCTAGATATTTGGTAACACTCATGTCTACTCTCGGTTTCACCGCGAAACTTTAAAATAAACTTAATTTGTGTTAATTTATTCGTATTATCCGATTGCCGCTCTTTTGTTGGCATTCTTTTCGCCATATTTTTATCTTCCATTTTTCACCAAAGCAGAAAAATTACAGAAAATTTATTATCTGCTGGAACTAGAAACAAACCGTGTATTTTCAATTACATCAGTTACTACAGCTTCGGGAACTTGTCAGGAACATAGCTTCATGAACATTGAGATCTCTCTGTAAAAATTCAATGTCATAAATTGGTTCAATGCATTGTAGAACCACCATTTCAACTTTTACTTCTAAAAAACGGTGCAAATTAGGTGTATTCAAAGATACTTGTTCTCTCTAGACGCCCCTGGTGGTCTGAGAGTGCCTGTTTGCCTCCCTTTGAGTTGACATCATGATCACAAGAGGTTGAACTGCCAGAGTTGACACAACATCCACACCCGAGACCGGAGCCGAACCCGTTAACTATGGATTAGCAAGCAAGCTCTTTACCAACCCGACTGACTCAGTCGGCCATTGATTATAATTCTCAAAGCTGTTTCCATAAGTCAATATTTGAATTAAATTTTTATGGTATTTTGTGCTCTATAGATATGATTTCATTATTATTTTAACGATAATTATTGCTTTAAGTCCGGTAATATCCCACTATGTTCATAGTTTCTAGTTGCTTGTGAAATTTTTCATACCTGATAGGGTTGAAATAGATATGGGGATGAAAATAGGTGCCGGATCAATACATTTATTTTGTTTTCTCCGAAACTAAGCGGAAAACGATGCTTGTTAAGAAAAAGAGTGCGATGTATTGGACTTGTCAAGAATTTTTCTTGATTCCAAAAAATTACCACGGAAAATTACTATTTCTCTCTTTCTGCGTGGCCCACATTTACGAAACAAGGCCCCACTGGTCCACCATTACTCGATGCCCGGGCAAACGCACTCCGGACAGAAGTTGTGAAGAAGTGACGTGTGTTCAATTTATGTCATATCGAAATTGTCCTATTTTTTTCACTGTAATCTCGTCAAATTTCTCCCCAACCACCGACGCCACTGTCGGCTCGTGAGCTCGTGTGATCCCGATAAGCCACTTTTCACTTGTCAACGTGTTTCCCAGGAACCGCACCACCAGGATTTACACAGTATTCATTCCCGGAGTCAGACCGGAACCCGCCACCAAAGGTTCAGATTGATCTGTGCTCCTTGCCGTCGACGACCCCACCTAGTTTTTAGCGAGGCAATAGTTAGCTGTTGATAGCAGTTTGGTTGCAAAATCGTCTAAATATATATATTTATGATTGTCGAGGGAATTGTTTGATGCAGCCTTTCACCTCAAAAAGAGCAGTGACCTTTGGTTTTAATGTTTCATAAAGCAATGTGGCTCCTAAAGGACGTTAGCACCTCTCATGACACTCCATTTCTTTAATGATGGTGAGGAAAAAGGCTCTTACGCTTTTATTAAAATATTAAGTCTTAACTAGTTCATGTAAAGCCTACTCAAATAAAACATCCTCATACTGGATTCTTGCAGTAATTAGATCTATTAAGTACTCGTTATCCACATCAGTAATCACGTGTTTTGCATCTTTTATTTCGAATTGAGTCATATACACCTATAACATAGTCAAACTCAAAATCAACGGTGTAAAAACCTTAATCAATATTTTTTCCCATTTCAATGGCTACAGTTTTCTATTTCTCTTCAATTCATCTCATTCGCATGGGTTAATCTATTTCCTGTTTTCCCGCATGTCGTACCCGCATCTTTTGCCGAGTTCAAATAAAAGGATCGCCATGCATCCGGGCGTAAGGAGCTTAACTCCAATCCCAGGTGAATAGTAGGCCGGGGGCTTGAGAAGAGAGAGGCGCTCTGTATTCACCGTTCTTTCCACTCGCTTGCCTCCCACAACAAAGGGATGAAGAGAAGAGGTTTTTGGGCGGATAGCCGCGAAGAAAGCGGGTTCGCAGGTACTTGCGGCCGGAGATGTATGAGACGAAAATTTAAAAATAAAATAAATGGTCATTATTTAGTGACAATAATCAACTGAAAACGGCGTAGCGGCGAACTGAATGGAATTATGAGGGACGAAGCCATTATCCTTGTCGTCGCTCGGCCTCTGCCGTAAATCAGGAGGGAAGTTTGATGCCTTTGAACCACAGAAATTAATCTCGCAACACATTTTGGTATCATTTGCTTTCTCGCTACTTGAAATCAAAATGGGTTGGCATGAATCATCCTTTGTGGTGAATTTACTACGAGATAAATGGCTTAAATATGGTTCAGCAAGGACTCAAGCGTCAATACTTAATAGTGAATTTTATTTAAATATGTGCAGAAGACCTTGAAAGAACCTTATAGAGAGAAGCCATGGCTATATACTCACGATTTTGCTACATCTTTGAAAAATTAAACCTCATTTCCAGGTGGACTGGAATAAAATATGAAAATTTCTTTAATTTTTTCATTCTAAAAATTATTCATGGTAGAGTTTTATAATTTTTAAGGGGTCTAGTATATTCAAAGTAGTCATTATTGAGGGTAGGAATCACGCAGGCTTCTACAAATGCCGTTAATTTCATTCCCTCGTTGGAATAGATGCCATGTTTTAGTTCGATGAAAATCTTGTGAGAATTCAAAATGGAATGGCAATTCAGTGTCTATCCTAATATTAATGCAGATATTTTACCAAAAGGAGAGTAATTTGGAAATACCTGAAAGCTACTTCATATCCTCGAGTGCTTGAAAAACAATTCCACGCCGCATTTTTCCCCAAAAAAAGCTCCTTTAGTCCCTCATGCTTTTAACCCCCCTTCCGCATGAACTTAAATGTCCATTATTCTTCTCCCATATTCAACTAACATTCTTTCTTATCTGATAAATGCCACTAGTTGCATGTCTGCCGGTATCCTTTCCAGCCATACTTTTTAGTTTATTCGAACTAGCTCCCACAAATCCCTCAATTTCCCTAAAACATATTGTTTATTCCTTGCATTTCCTCCCTATTCAGCTTATTTATTCTATCCTTGCCCATGTCAGCATCTCCCTACCCTGTCTCCATATTTTACGTTTTCCTCAAGATGCATGATTAAAGAATTTAAACGCGACATAAATTTTAATCATCTTATTATTTACCACGCTGCTGAGTCCATATCATTCATTCCCTTCTCTATGAAAATATTTGCGAGTTCTTTTTCCAGAATACTTCTTTTTGATCGTTATTATTGCATCGTCTAAGTGTCTGGAAGGGAAGGTTCTACACATATACTGTGAGTCATTACATAATGTTCGCTGTTCCTAATTCTTTAGAATCTCACAACTTTCTTCTTTCTTCCAGATTCATCTTCATAACTTATATTTCGCACTGAATCTGTATTGCTTCTCGACCGACTGGCTTTTTAAACTTCGTCATCTTCAAATCTAATTCGAATGGCTACTTCGGGAACTTTTATTTTATTCTTATCCCCCATCTTTCCTCGTGCCTTTCTTACCACTTTTTCAAAGCACTGACAAAAGAGGAAAACCTCCCTCATTCCTCAGTCTAATCCAAACTACCAACCCCTCTCACTTGAATTTTCGGTCCGAGTCTTTTGGAGATATCATACATTATAACAATTCCTCCATTTTACTCGTGCGGTTTTCAGTGCCACGCTCTGCCGATACCCGTTCTGATCTGTCAAAGGCTTTCTTGGAATGAACCGAGAAAAATGATATTCTATTTCCTACGTACCTCTCTTGTATTCATCTTACATAATTCTGAGGTGAAACACGTTCCTCTTCCGTTCCAGTAGACCAAAATTAATAATTATTCTAATTATTCAACCGTTGTTAATTGATTTTGATTACTACATTACAAGGTAAGGGAAAGTCATAAATCTACTGAGATATTATATCGTTCAAACGGTTAGATGAACAATTATTCTCTTTTTACTCATTTTTTATCCCTCTCTTCAGTATCTCTTCTTAACTTTGAATTTTATCGGTTTATATGTATTTAAATATTGGTATTAGCATCTAATGATTGTGCTATAATTAATCTAATATGCTTAACATTACATTATCCCATACATTATTTACATCCTCCCCAATCTCTCAGTATTAATTATAACTTTTCTCTCTTATAGTATGCATGATTTTTGATACTGCGCCAACTAAATATTTTCCGCAAATTAACATTCTTTATCGTGTATAGCTAATTATTATTTCACTTATTTGTTTTAACTATACATTTTTATGTCATCGTATTGCCTTATCTTCGGAGCTCCTTAAACTCTTGGTACATTTTAGCTTCAAGTTTCTATTTAATAGTTTGCACATTTTCTCTACCGTACTCACCTTGCCTCCTTTTCTTTTTCGTATACAAATTCATCTTCCCTTTGATATCTAACAAATAAAAATTAACTCCAGCGCTGAAACAGTGAGCCTCTTGGCAAGGCGCTTTCTAAAAAACACAAATGAACGGTTTGCGATCCTGCTCCGGTTTTGGATATCTTGTTGTCGCACATACTTTGACTATTCTTTTGCCATATGAGTATACATTTCCCGAGGGATTTGTACCTCCAAATACGTTAAAAACTAATTTAATCCAGCTACTTTATGTTTCCCATTTTTGTTATATGCATAATGTTATGAGAATTCTCACTTTGAATTCGAACTTTGCCATATAATTTAACTTAACTTTGATTTGACTCTACAAGTATTTTAGATATAACAATATAATTAAGCATATTAAAATAATGATAAATCATAAATAAATTGGCAATAAACTTTTTATTTCTTATGTAATGCAAAGGGAGTGTAAGAATAGGTATCAATTGGGAAATGGGATATAATTTTATATTTTCGGTTTTTTACATGGCGTGGCGTTTTCGTGATTTTCTTAAAACCAATATGGTTAGTGCGACTAAAAGGACCAGCAAATCAATAGCGCTCTTCCTGTCTCTTAAAATTTTCGTCTACTTCAACCCTATAATTTAATACGAATAAATCTGTATGGATGACGATATCGTGACATCCATTGAAATATTTCACCCGTTTATTTGCGACCATATCCATCCGCACATTCTATAAAACCCCAGCATCGTCATTTTTCTTCGTATTTTGCTGTTTTTATGTTCATATGGTCACATGGTATACTTCAAATTACAGAGCAGGGCTATCTTTTTTCATGCTAAGTTAAACACCTATTTAGTTCTCTGCAATGACAGTTGGATTAGGAATTTTTTTTAGTGACGTACAAGTAATACACTCATTACATCTTCATTCCTGAAATTACTTAGATCACAATTTTTGTTTATTTTTCCCTGATAATATTTAAAGATTTGTATCAAATCGATAAGGACATGAATATATATGTCATTCCTGGTAATCATAATGGCATAAATAATTGATAAAGCGACTCCTTTAGGGTTTTTGCGGGTAATTGAAGCACCCTACTCACAGTTTAAACTCGTAATTACTTCGGATTCTCGCGGTAGCTATTTCCTCTTTGAAATACAACGGTGTACGAGTATTATAGTTGATGAGTTAAAATTGTAGGATTCTTGTCATAAAACATCACTTTTACATTTACCTCACACTTACTTCATATGAAAATAGAGAACATTTCATTTTTGCTTGAAATTTCAATCATGCAGCGAAATTATTTTGTATCAAACATACCTCCCTTAAGTTCTCTGCAGCAACCTTTCCGAGAGCGAAAATTCTCCGTGGAGTACTCATTCACGGAACTTGGTGAAAAAATGTTAAATACTTAAAGTTCGTTCAGAAGAGCATGTTAGGACTACGCACAAAACCCAGGAATACTTATTCTTTTCTGATTACGTATGACAGAGATCCGCGAGCGTTAACAGGACACCGTAGGAAGCGACATTGCACTTGGATTGGTGAAAACCATTCTGCGTGCTCTCGCAAACTCATTGTTAGCAACGCCTAGCGCCATTCATTTTTTCGAGCTGCCTTCCGCTAAGCGAGGATCGGATGCATTTGCAGGGTAAATCTACCCAGGTATAATACCCTGAAAAAATTTTTCATTCATAATCCAGTATCTTGGAAAAGTGCAATATTTAAAAATATTTCGATACCAAGAAAATTGATAACTGTGATTATTACAGGTTTACCTGAATTTCATATAAATTTATTATGAGACATATTTCTTTATTACTTATAATACGTATGAAATGGATGGAATTTCAGTTATCAAAGCTTTGGCACAGTTGAAAATTTGGTGGAATTTAATAT
>NW_027286874.1:58718610-58903610 GCF_022747635.1 Hetaerina americana | reverse complement strand
ACGATAAATTTCCTCCATTCAAGATGTTCGACGTCCCCTTCGACCATTTGCCTTTAGTCATCTCTATTTGACGATATAATTTCGTTAAGCGCTTCAGTATGAATTATCCGAGAAATTCATTTTAGGAATTTTACGTACTAATTACTTCGCGTTTCCACGTGGATGAACGATGCCAGACTCGGGTTATACCGGAGAAATTAATCGCACAGGTCCTTAGTTGAAAATTAAAACTATGTTACCGGAGAGTCAGGATGGTAATTCTCTTCAAAGGGAACGAAGAGAGAGCATGCTTTCGTGAAGCCAGCGGTCTAATTTGTGAACTCATAAGGGATATTTGGTTAGCACTCGTGAAACTCGCTGCGATCCCCGGCCGATTAGCCTCACAAACTAGTTCAATTTGAGCATCACATCCACTCGATGTCGCTCGCTCTTCGGAGCAGGAAGTCTGCGGCGCCGCCACTCCTTTAGGGATACCGTCAAAGCGGCCCGCTAGGGGTCCGCCCAAGCCGTGAAGACGCTCGTTTGCTCTTACTACCACCTGCTCCACACACCCCCGCCCATCCATTACCCTCAGAAATCAAGGTCTCTAACGGATTGGACGCTCTGAGAGACGTCGCTTGGCTCCGCGCCGGCTCAGATAAGCGGAATCCAAGTGCGATAGTACGCGAAAAGTTTGTCACCTGTCGTCGCCAATGCCAGGGAAGTTGCTGTGCAGAGAGGTCGCGAATATTTTCATTGCCACCACTGTCTATCCTTCTTAGCAGCTGTAGAGGAGGATTTTTTTACTGCTCTCTACAGTATCCCTCGGTAAACAAGATAAAGATGTTTTAATAATTTGGTAAAGTACTATTTTGTAAAATAATTGGTGAATTGACGGTATCATTTCATTGATGGACGCAGTTGAACGCAATTTTTGGACGCAGTGGAATTGAAATCGGTAAAAATGTATTAATTTCAGTGCTCACCCCTCAATCTCTACTTGGATTCAATTGGATATTATAGAAATCGAATGTGTAAGTGTTTATAAATTCAAGAGAGCAAAGAAAAAATACCACTGTAGCTGATTTATCAAAGAGCTCATGGAAAGGCATAAAGCAACGATAATGATTCCGCGATATTTTGTGAAGAATTACTTTAGTCTTGAGTGTCATTAGCATATAGGTGCATGCAAAAAGAAATGATTGAAAATATTAAAATTGGTCACTACTTTTACCGAAAATGTAATTAACTTAAATAAGTTTTAATGAATAATAAAAATAATGAGTGCGTAACTATGTTCTTTTTTCTTTCGTTTAGTTTTTGCTGACAGCAGGGTATTCCCTTGCTATTGTTGATTGATGACTGAAATCATTTCAATTTGAAGTTGAGGATATATTGGCCAGTATGCTCTTCTCTGAATTGGTGTATGATATGATGCAATAGATCCTACGGAGAGCTTTATTGTCAACTCTTGATGAGATTTAGCTTCGCGCAATCAAACGGAACTTAGCCGTTGCGTGGGATTGCGGACTAAAGAGTGTTTCGGGCGTCTATTTGGGATTTTAAGAAGTTTCAAAGGAAACCAATTCAATTTCCGATCCATAAGCGTATTTTGTGATGGTGATTTCATGCCGTACTTTTGAGGGCTCGCAGAAGACTCATAAAGAGCTGAGCCATTTCCAAACTCTAATGGTTCATCAAAGAACCTCGCAATAAAAGCCGGCGTGCGCGAAAGAAGTGGTAGGGCATTTATGCTCTTTGCTCTAATTGCTCGCAGGGCAAAATATAGTAATCATGAAAGTAAATGTTGCTCTGCATTAGCTTTGAATAAGGATTAATTATCAATTTTATATTTCACCCACTTTCAATTACCAAGCTGTATTTTTACTACACATTTTTCCTTTGATATCAACATTTCTTAGTTTTTGTCTGCTCCCTCTATGGGTTTCCATAGTAGTTTCACATGAACATAAGTTGCCTGTAACTTCTGAGGCACAGAATATGTAAGCTTACGGTTCAAGAATTTATTCGATAAGGCATGAATTAGGGTATATTGCTCATAAATCATGTTTTAAATTTCCTTATTTTGGAAATTCAATTGTGGATAAAAGTGTGTCAAGATAAGCATGTCATCATCATTATGAAGCTCTCTGCTTTCTGGCAGGTCCCTGTCGTCCTTCGTAATCTTCACTCTTAAGCCGTCTCATTCAAATTTCCCTACACTTGACGTGTCCTTTCTCCTCCTCTCTTCTCACTTCGTCCTTTCTTTGACTGTTTTCTCCGCCACTGCCTGAAATGTGCCATCACATATTATAGAGTTGTACACCTAGTTCTTTTCCTCCTTTTTATTGTCTCTAGTAGTCCCCTCTTCTCATTCACATGGATACCCCCTCTTCATCTCTCACCCATCTTGTCAATTTTATTCCTTTCATTCCTCTCAATGTTCACATTTTGAATTCCTTTATTTTTATCTATCTCCATTCTCCACGTTCAAGTTTCCCGTCAACAAAAATACACGCTCCAAACAATTACCAATTCATCTATCTCTTGCCCCGGTCCATATCCGTCATACTCATAGCAATCTTTTCATCTTGTTGATTGCCATATTTGATATTCACGTATTTTCTCTCACCCGTTCTACTTTTTATTTATTTTTAATTTTACAGCCGTCTTCCAAAATTACTAATCATTTGGACAGCTCCATCAACTCAATTCCTGCTATATCGATTTCAAGTCTTCTTCTCCTATCCCTTTCGATTGACATGGTTTAGGATGCAAGCTCTCTAAATGGTGTAATATTTAGCTCAAGTTTTCAGGATTACAAAGCACATTTAATAAAGGTATGCACAAACGTAGATTAGACCTTTAAATCGTTCTAATTTCCTTTATTTTTTAGATTCCTCTCCTTTTATATTGGTAATACTAGGTGTGTAAATAAGAGCATGATACTGTTATCGTGACATTCCGTAACCGACCACATGAAAGCATTTTCAGTATCCGAGGACCAGTACTAGCTGTTAAGAGTGGAAAAATCGTCTTCTTCGCAGAGTGGCTTCCCAACCTAATTACTTTCAAAGAGATGAGGTGAATCGCAGCTTTTAATTCACTTTAAAAGACTGTAAACTATCAGTCTCATTACTTAATTTGCGCACTTTGAATAATAATTGTGTAGCTACTAAGCAGGGGTAATAGCTGCATCAAAATGACACGAACTTCGGTTTTCTCTGCACCTAGTTCACTGTATTCCCCTTTCTTTCCCTATATATATTTTGCTGGGACAATAATAATGTATTCTACTTGCTACATTACTCTCCTTGAGCAATTAGTGACGCGTCAACATTCCACTCGCTAATCCTTTTAGACTGCCAAAATTGGGTTCATGGTGCATCAAGCCCCTCTCTCGCCCTAATCTTATTCTGAGCTTCTAGATCTAAAACTCGGATACGGGGACTCGGGAAGGAGCACACTCCGTATTTCACGACTGTGCACGTGTGTGTGTATGGTTAAACTCTTTTTAGAAGTGGGTGTTGCTTCTCTCTAGGTTTCTCGATGTTTTTCGTAAGGGGGATGGGTTATGCTTAAGAACTAGTCCCTCAAGTCCTCGGGTGTGAAAATTTTGTCAGATCGACCACTTGTCTCGCGTCCCGAGCGGGATTCAGCGATCATCCGAGAGTGAGTCGCCACCCTCTTTGCCCGTTCGTGTCGCCCATCCTCCCCCTGCTCTCCCGCGTCCTCCACTCCCCAGCCGGGCCTCCCGCAACGCCCTTCGACAGCGTCAACAGAGTGACACCCGGTCCCGCATCCCTCCCACGCGTCCCCTCCGCATAGACTCGCTCGCGCGCCGGAGTATCACTCCGCTCCAATTCCTCCCTTTCAAAAGGCCTCCCGACGCTCATTTTCTTGGACAAGGTGTGCACGCACGAGGGGATGATGAGGGTAGATTGACGAATTCGCGGGCAGTGGTTGGGAGAGTGTGGTAGAAGGGTGGATAGACGTGTGAGAGGTGTGGAGGGAAAATGGATCCGAGCGACACGTGGATGGAGACAGGCCCGTCGCCTGTCGAGTGGGAGGTAGAGTTGGGGACGCCCGGTCGCGGGAAACGACCTCAGCTCGTCAAAGGGACAAGAACGCGGGACCCGTCCGTGTGGCGGAAAAAGGCCAGGGTTGGCTGTCCGACGCCCATTCAGCGGTGCGATCGTTTTCCCGTTGTCGCTCTGCGGGACAGTAGGTCATGCAACGGACGTCGAATCGGTGGCATCGCGGGGAAAAAATAAAAAATCAAGTCCCGTCCAGGTGCAAAAAAGTATTTTCGCCGCCCTAATTTAAGTGAATCATGTTTCCATTCGTTACTGTGAAACGATTCATTGAATTAACGTCCGCAGTGACCTCGCTAACCATTGCAGTAATGACGAACGCAACATTTAAACGGGAAGATTAAGGTGTGTAGCTTGCCATCGCTATATTAAGGGAATGTTGGAGAGTGTGTCGTCAATTCAAAATCAATATGCTCCACTGTATTGATCTTTACCAAATATTAGGTTCATCGTTACCCACGGTCTCACCCTCCACATATTTTTCATGGTATTTTCAATTAACTCCGAGGAAAATTATTGCATTCGCCTACGCGAAGCCTCCGCAAACGATCTTCTATTACCGGGCCCTGTTATTTTACTTAAAAATTTTTATTTTTATTCTGAACTTTCCTTTTTACAGTGAACCTGGTTTCATTTGTGCAAAAGAGAATTGCGAAAAATTACCATTGTTGTTGTTTCGTTGAATATATATATGGCTTGAACGAGGTTGCCGTCAATTCCCATATTTACGGACACATGTGTTTGTAAAAACCGTTCAGGAATTATATCACAATGTACCCCCTGTAGCCATAGTGAAGTTTGTAAAAGAAATAACGATCAAACGAACTTGTACGAGGGTAAGTAAGTTCACTATTTGATTACTTATCCTGTTTTATTTTTCTTTTACTCCATTTTGGAAGAGGGATTCAAATAAACAATAATTATTTGCCCCGTAAGCTCGAATCTATGTACTTACGCGTAGTTTTACTCATTTTGCGATCGCTGTTGTTTTAGAGGGCGTGATGCGGCAACTTTTTGAATAGTAGGTTCTTATTTTTAAAGGGTAAGGGTTATAGGTTTCTCGATGGGAATCAAGAATGAGATGTTTGTAAGGATAGATGAGAACACGGAGGGAGTCGGGCAACAGGGTTGAAGATTAAGAATGGATAGGTGTGGGCATGAATACGCAAAGGGTACTCTAACCCCCTGTGTATTTCTCCTCTCTGACACATCTCTCGCCCTAGCGAGTGCCCCATTTCCCAAAAGCACCCTCACGCTGAAAATTTCTTTCCTTCTGCTTTCCTGGAAAAACGTCTCTCTTCTAAACCCACGCCACCCTATAAACAACGCGAATGCGTACTCAAGACACGTCACTTAATTTGGAACCGGTTGTGTTGATAAACACAGCGAGAAAGTAGAAAGCTCTTTACTGTTAAGAACGTTCATCACCTTCAAAAAGTTACATCTGTGAAACTGCTAAGTGTGATGTATAGCCATTGTCTAAAGTGAGCGTAGTATATTTCGTGCCCCGTTTGATAGGAAACCTTAAAAGCATGGCGAGGTAAAGTAGGGAGCAACGCGTGGCTAGCGTAGAATGGACGTAGCAAATTTAATGGAATTAAAAACCTTACGGATTCTAATGAAAAATATCATTCCTGGTTGAATGAAGATGCATAGGTCGGATAATGCAGGAAGTGATTATTTACTCCACTCCATTTGATATCATCTTATCTAGCACTGTCATAAGCGCAGTTGACTTCCTCATTGCACGTCACATCAAATTGGAATAATTCAATGGATGTTTTAGATGCGGAGATGATTTTCTTATAAATACAGAAAATACTGGAGTGATGAATATTAATGCGTTAATTTGTGTCATGCCTTGATGTACATAAGGATATCAAGAAGTTTATCGATCTTCTTTCAAGTAAAAATATATTACAGTTCACGTCTATCGCACGTTAAAAAATGGCACAGCGTTGTCCAGAAGTCGGTAAAGTGTTGGTGTACTGATAGTGAAGTCCCGGTTCAAATCCAGTTGATGACTCTGAATACTCATAAATAAAATTACCTATGCTCTTTATTTTTGAGACCTGGATTATTTTTGGAAAACTTAAGTATGAATAGATGAAAATTCCTATAATCGTATAATTAGAATGGCTGGATGATCAATTCTATTGCCAGATGTATCTGTACTAAAAAGCAAATCATCATTCGGACTAATATGGATGGCTATCATTATTGAGTTAGTGAGCAAAATAGGGGAAAATAAATTCCAATTCTAATTAATATGCAACCAATCTTATCAATGCTGCGATTTTGTAATTTTTACATTATTAGGCTGTTCAAATTTTGCATATACCAATAGGTGAGGAAAGACAATTTTCATCAATCGTATTAAAATATTTGGCTGGTTATAAATTTGTTTAATTCAACTTTTATTATATTTAGTGAACAACTGTTTAAACTTAGTGAGCAATTATATACCATAAACACAGTAATCCCGAAGGTCGGTTTGTAGGTGATGGTAGAGTTCACCCAGTACTAAGCCCGTCGGAGTGTGAAATTCACATATCAGGGTAGGGGGGCCAGTTCATATATATACATATATATATATATATATATATATATATATATATATATATATATATATATATATATATATATATATATATATATATATATATATATCCTAGCTGAGCCGGCGAACTTCGTACCGCCTAACAATCAACGACCAGTTAGTGCACCATATAATTATTACAATGGCTTGTCAGAAAGGCATTTTCTTTATTCAACCTATGAATCGAAAAATCATTGGCGAATCGAGCGGATTTTACATTCAGGTTTATTCTTTTGAGTCAAGAACCTTCTCATATACATTTTTTGTTTTGTTATCAGGTGCTAGAACAAATAAAGCTGATGGTTTACCAACACGTGAACATATACATATAATTGACCATGAAAAAAACATGGGTTTTCCAGATTTAGACCACAAACGCTCAACAATTGGCCTTGTGATTATTTAATAGTCATCGCGAATGTAAAATGAATTGGAAAATGAATTTGTCTTAACCAAATGTCCGTATCTGACTTGGAGATGCTTCAGTTGCTTTAGCAATTTTCAAGTCCCAATGATTATCGCTTTCAAGCAAATTGAGCTCTTGAAATGCACCACGGAATGTTGGGCACACTATACCATTAACAATTCGTAGTAATTCGAACGATGTTGGCCCGCGAACATTGACCAATGACAACCGCAAATAGAAGTATTCATTATTCTTCGGATGAACTGCATTAATACGGCCAAGAGCATCAGTAGAACGCCCGTTCGGACGACCAGGAAGCACAACACCTTGCTTCTTACGCTGAAATGTATTCAATGAAGGGATACGATACGGTATTTTACGATACGATGTCACCACTTGATATTTGAATTGTTAGTCTGCTTCTGCTGATTCTGGGGCGAGACAAATCCAGAAAACCAATTCGACGTCATTAAAATCGACGATACGACATTTTACGATGGTATATTTCACGAAACGATATACGATATTTTAATGGTTACTCTACTATTCTGTGCTGAGACGATTCCAAAAAACTAAATATCATTAAAATCGACGATACAATACGACATTTAAGGATAGGATATTTTACGAAACGACATTTTACGGAGCGATACTTTTACGAAGCGATACTTTTACGATATTTTAATGGTCATTCTGCCGTTCTGAGCTGAGACAAATCCAAAAAACCGAATATTGTTAAAATCGACGATACGCTACTTTTACGATATTTTAATGGTTATTCTGCTTTCTGGAATGAGTCGTGTCGAAAAAACGAAACATCAGAAAATCGGTTCAGCCGTTGTCGAGTTATAAATGGTGTAGCTAACACGATTTACGACTGTTTTATATATATAGAGGTATACATTTGTCACGGGGGGGCAAAAGGGTTGGGGAATCCTGGAATGTTTCTCAGATTGGCGGGTCGTCTGTATGCAAGAGAGGGTCATTGGGGCAGTGGAGTTGAGGTATGGCTTCAAGGTTGATTTTAACTTTGGCAACAAAAAATAGTCTGACGGAGCCATGTCTGGAGAGTAGGGTGGTTGCGGGATCACGTAAGTTCTGGTTCTGGCGAAAAAATCTGACACGATCCGGACTGTGTGAGCCGGTGCGTTATCGTGGTGGAAACTCCATGCATTGTTTCTCCCCATGTCCGACCTCTTTCGGCTCACTACGACCCTCAGCCTCTTCATAAATTTTGGGTGGAAATCTTTGTTGAAGGTTTGACCTTGAGGGAGGTATTCGTAACGAATCAACTCTTGCCAATCGAAGAAACACACCAGCATGGCCTTCACATTGGACCGGGATATGCGAGCTTTCTTTAGTCGCGGAGAGTGAGGACCTTTCCATTGAGAAAACTGGGTATTTGTATCAATATCATAATCTTAAACGCAGGTTTCGGCATCGGTTACGATGGTTTTAAGAAACTCTGGCTCGGCATTGGCTCGATCCAGGAGTTCCCGACAAATGTCAACATGTTTGGGTCTCTGTTCATCAGTCAGCACCCGTGGGACGATTTTTGATGCGACGCGCGTCATGCCCTATCAAAATTGTCTGACAGGTTCCAAAACTAATGTTCACTTCCTTGGCTATCTCCCTAACAGTTAAACGGCGATTTTCCCGCACCAAATCGTCACCAATTTGACATGGTTGGGGTTTGTCGAAGTAGAAGGCCGCTTTGTTCGCGAATCTCCTTCTGTCGAGGTTCTGCCCGATTTAAAACGACTGTACCACGTAAAACACTGGCTTTGACTCAAAGCTTCATTAACAAAGGCTTGCTGAATCATTTCAAATTTCTCCGTATTACTTTTGCCAAGTTGAAACAAAAGTTCGCACACACGCTATTCCTCTAGCTCCTTCATCGCTGCCGTTGCACGCGGCGGCGAAGAGACCGCTGCTACTGCGTGACGACTCGATGTAAACAAACGCACCACCTCTCGTTTTAGTCGTCAGATCTTTCACTAGATGGCGCACTGTGTCTCGTTTCGATCCGTTGAATGGTTTGCGCCGAATAAAATCAGTCCGGTCTATTTTTGATCACGCCTCGAAATGTGTGGGTGTGTGTGTACATATATATCTAGTACGAAAGTCTCACGGATGTAAATAATAAGAGTTATTTGTAATACTCGTAATTCAAACGAAGAAGTAGGATGGGGTTAGCCAACAAAAATATAGAAAAACATAAAATAGGACACGGATGTATTCCGTAATTTTTGGTGGTAAGACCACCTACTTCTGTGGATAGAAGAACTTCTTCCGTTTATCCGCAGAGGAAGGTGGTGTTACCATCGTAAATTTCGGAATACGTTTGGGTGTCCTTTTTTATGTGTTTTTCTACATTTTTGTTGGCTTACACCAACTCACTTCTTTATTTAAATTATTATTCACATCTGTGATACTTTCCTTCAAGATATATCATTTGAACAGCGCAATAGAGCGCAAAAATATAAAAAGAAAACACGTAAAAAGACACTAACATTTTAAAAAAATTTAAGAAGAGGAAGGGAAAGCTTTCCTCCCTCCCTCCCTTCATAGCACTCCCGGAGCTTACCCCACCTAGCATTCCCTCAACCCGAAACCTTCCAGTCTTACCTGAAGAAGGCGTAAAAGAGGGACAAAAGCTTAAACTTTCTGAAATGTGAGTGCTTTTGCGTATTTTCTATTTATTTTTTGGACTCCATTGTGCCATCCAATGTAATATTGCTCTCAAGAGTGCTTCTACACCCTCTATATTAAGGATGCAATTAAGAAAGCTTAAGCTTTCGGCCAACTCTTAGGCCTTCTATGTATAGTAGAGTGTGTTGTTGGGTTGTGTTTTGTTAGGAGTCACAAAATATTTTTCTATCTTTTCCGAAGTTAAGCAAATTGGGCCAATTTTAAAGTTTTACAACAAAACATAAGTGTATAATCGGAGAAGAAAAAAACGTTTTAATGCGATTACTACCATAGTCATTCCACGAGAAGTGGAACTCTTAGTTTTACGTTGATCCGTTATACTGTAAAAACTATGTTTTTGCAGAATGATAGAAAAAAGTGTGTTATTATTTAGACACGCTGAAAAATTACCTCCACCTCAAGAATGAGTCGATTGGTCATGAAATTAATGCCTGAAAATGAGGAAACCCTTTAGGCAAAGGTAATAGTAAAACATGCAAATTTTTCTACCAAGCGGCAATTCTGTTCCATGTGGCACTGTAATTTGTGTTCTGGTCTACGCGATAAGTCATGGTTGATC
This sequence comes from Hetaerina americana, assembly GCF_022747635.1. NCBI lineage: Eukaryota > Metazoa > Arthropoda > Insecta > Odonata > Calopterygidae > Hetaerina > Hetaerina americana. The sequence goes on along the minus strand of NW_027286874.1, from coordinate 58,893,261 downwards.
TCGATTCGTTCTTCCCAAAGGCCGCCCCACGATTGGAGTTCATGAAGCAACCTTCCTTATAGACGAGATTCTAACCTGCGTTCATTGATTTAAGAAATGACTACGTCAGATTTATTCGTTCAGGAGATGCGTGAGTGGTTGAGTGAGGCTAATACTAGACTTACCTAGCATTGAGGACTTACCAAGCATTGAAGGTGATTTGTTAAACGAAAATGTTTATTAAAATATATTTTAACACACTGTTATTTTTCAAGTAAATACGGTTCTTATAAACAAAAACTTAAAAAAGTTTCCGATTTAATCACTTGGTTTGTATTCCAAATGACTTAAGAGCACCTAGCCATAACCACGTCTCAAGAAATATCATCTGTTTGAATCTGTTATTCGTTAATAAAAATACCACCGAATTTTTACGCTTTTATAGTGAATTTTTTTGGAAGGAATGGAAAGTATAGGTAATTTCTTTTTTTTTAGAAATTGGATGAATATATTATAGTATTATCAACGGAAGAACGTCGAATTTTCCAAAGGGAGCCAAAATTAGTTGATATCTAACAAATTACTCTTCTAAAATAAATTTTGCAATATAGCAATTTCCCAATCAAAAAAATGATACTACGTATAAAAATAGCTTGAAAACTTCTTACCACCCAAGGAGAACTACTGTCTGAAATACCTCTCCTTGACGCATAACTTGCTGAATACTCGAATTTCCTATTTCCAGAGCTTCTAATCGTAGTGAGAGATGACTCACCTTAGCAATCTACTTCTCTAATGTGGCCATATTTAAGTGACTCCTCCTGCTTGAGCGACCCTCACATTCCTGCAAAACTCTGAAAAGGCCTCTCGGGGAGGACACCACTTTGCTGTGCCTATATTGCACTGCGGTTTCATTTTAAAAAGCATCAGAATCTTTTGGTTGGCGTGACTACCTCACTCCTGTGATTGATCTCCATAGCAAACTACCTCTCATTACACCCTGACTCAACCAACTATAGTTGCTCTGTACATGTGCCAACTTAACGAAGTAATTCAAGCTTACCCCATCAGACGGCGCGGGAAGCTCACCGAGCCTAATTTATATCAATGGCTGTACTGCGTCCTTTCTCAAACCGAACTGCTGACAAAACATTGGACCCGCAACCCAAGATAGTTGCGGTTTCCTGAGCCATTTTTGAGGACGATATTTTCTTTTTTTTTAATTAAATTAATCTCCTTGTTGGGAGATAGTGTTCGATTTGATGAGCCCAAAGTCCTTCCAAACAGATCCAATACGTATTCCCTATCCTGTCGTCTCCGCCTTTTCTCGCAGCCTCATTACACGGCCCACTTGTCGCCTTATTGACTTCCCATACTCCCATCGAATTTTCCCCCGGCGTCGTTCGAAGTCAGTTTCGGGCCCGGCGGGAAGAACCGGCGAGGTACCGAGGCTTGCGTGGGTGGGGCGGAGGGGCTTAGAATTCGGGGGGAGGCGAGCGAAATGAAGGAGGTGGAAGGAATAGTTGAGGGGGGGACATGGGAGTGGGACTCGAGAGGGGTTGCCGATCGTCTGGGTCCAGGAAGGAGAGATGGGCCGCCGGCTTGAGAGCTCCCCTGAAACGTCGTGCCCCCACGCCCGCCGTCGCATTCTCCCCCTCCGCGTCGCGCGGGGATCGTTCAAGCCCTCTTGCGGCTACTCCTCTCTCTGCCCGTAGTCATCCACAGTGACCTTTTTCCGTGCCGCTTCTGCTTCGTGCTCTCGCTTACCACTCCCTTCCTCTATCCCAATGCTGAAAATGGGATAGTGTCCCTTATCGTCGGTCTCGTCTCCAAGTGCGTTTGTGAGCGTTCTTACTTGATCGAATCTTACCTTTTATATGCGAATAAAACGTGCCGGTGGTGTTCAAAACTGAACTTCCAAAAAGTTCAGCAGGAAAGAGCCAAATTCCAGAAATATAATAATATTTTTAATGATTTCATTTATGATCGACCATTTTGAACGTGCCAATTGATTATCTAGATGGAAAGTTTTAAATATTTGGAAAAGTAAAGCTTTGAAGCGAACAAAATTGCAGGGATAATTATTTAGCTTTTACTTTCAACGCTTTTCACCGCGATGATGGATTTTCATAACGTTTAGCTATAAATCAATCAGTACCGAATTCGAAAACCTTTTCACATCCTTCGACCAATTTATGTTCTTTAGTACTGTAGTTCCAGTTTTTCCTAAAACGAAAATCATGTTGGGATAAGAGTAAACACCGTTCTAGCAATGTTTAGAACTTTTGAGAAAAACTACATCATCAATATTTTTAGGATAATTAAGAGGCACACTCTATGGGAACATATCTGAGGTCAAATTTTTTATTTAGTCTTTTGTTTCCACTATTTCTCTACTAACTTGTGCTGTCTTGACGATTTTTGTAGTTCCTGGTGATATCACGATAAACAGATGAGAGAAAAGTTTCTGCATCCATCGTCGCCTTTCCTGATTTCTCACGTTTTTCCTTAGAATTCATCCCCAGTTCCTACCCACCTAATAATACTCTCCGCGAACGAACTTGGGAACATTGGGACGCAGCTTGAGCACTCCCATTCCTTCTCTCTCTCTCTCTCTTCTCCTGCTATCTTCTCTCTCTCTCTTTCTCTCATTTTTGTTAACGCATTCCACTAGTTTCCCACCAAGCAACCAATTTCTGCCTCAAACGTGGGATCGACTCAATCTCTGAGCGAGAAATCCAGAAGCATGAAGACGTGAGTGAAGTGGTGAAAGAGGAAGAGAGAGAGATGGAAGCAGTGGGGTTGGGGAAGTGGAATACCTTCTCCCCTGTCGGCCGTGGCCGGGAGCGAGGAATCTGAATCGCTTCGCCTCATGATAACGTGATGTGATAACCCCCGCCTGGCCTCGGGGATGAATATGGAAAGGGGAGGTAGTAGGAGCGTAGGACGACCATACACGGCGGAAGGACAAGGGGCTCGGATTCTCTGAGATGTGGTTCCCTTGCCACTCTGAATTTGATAGGATTTCGGCACAATTACGCGCCCCCGAATCCTTGGAGGAATCGTGGAACATGAGGTCTTGAATCGAGATATATTCTTAAATTCAATCGACTGAATAAATAAGGAATTGATGATCGAGAATATTTGGAAATAAAAAGTTTCAAAAGGTTAAAAATCGATACATTTTTATTTTAATATCTTCTGATGAAATCTGCTTTTAAGATTGCTTAAAAGTTGTTGAAGCGAACTTTTAGTGACTGACAACCTCCTTAAAAAAAATTTTGGAAGTACAGTGTGCATCGTATACTCAGGTGAGATGATCGTATGTCAGATTTTTATAATATTTATTTTCTTTATTTTATTTATTTTATTTTTATTTATTCAGTATAAGTCCGAAAACAGCACATTTTGGCCTTTACGTCGAACTAGTAACAACGTTAACAATGGTCACATTCACAAACACCCAAGCCCTAGGTGGAGGAAAACTCACCCATGCGGGAATCGAACCCGCGACCCTTGGAATAGCAGACGAGGACGTTACCCCGCCGCCACCGGGGTCGGCGAGACTCTAAGACTATTAATGAATTGTAATAGAATTAAAAATATTAATTTATCCTTAGGATAACTTATATATAGTGGACGCCTTGAAAAGGAAATAACTTTAGCTTCTATTTTTTTCTTTTTCTGCCAGCCGAATACATCACTATTACTGAACACGTAGAAAAAAAATAGTCTTTCTTTCTTTCAGGTCTAGCCATAAATTTATTATTCTTTAGTAAAAGCTAATTTTATGATTAAAATAATTTATTTTTCGTAACGAGTAAAATAAAATGCGCTACATTTTTCCACGAGTTGAATTCAATCTTCCACGTCTTTTGGTATTCCATTGTCCTATTAAATGTCCATTAATAATAGTAATTGACATATAATGTCAAATCCAGTCGTTTATGAATGCAATTATTATAGTAAAAATAATGATAATAATTGCTTTAGCTATCCGGTCGTTGAAGGCGGGGGGCAACTTTCCCATCCCTGAGGTCAATCCTCTCGACTAAGGTTTCTTTGCAACCTTAATAGTTTGGCTTGGTTGTGAACCTGATGACATTAAAAATCTTCTTTATCGGGATTGCACATGACGCACCGTTAAAAATGATTTACCGAATTAAATCTCACGCCGTATATTTCATTTCTTCATTATGAAGAGTCAGATTATTTATAGTATAAATGTTTTACGCATTAATTACATTATTTTTAGTTTTAATTTTCATTTTAGAACTCGAATAAATGTTGTGCCAATGTTTGAATTTATGTAATAGTTTTTGATTTTTCTCTGGACGAGAGATTGTCCTTTACCATGTTCAAATACTATACATTGCACAATCAAAGTTGGTGACTTTGTGTTAATTATTAAAGGAACCAGATTAAATATAATTGCTTTTTATAACTGACAAAGACTACTCTCCACTTAGGAATTTAAAAATAAATTGGAATGTTTAATTGGTGTTATTTGTTTGCCTTCATGGGATTCTATGCCTAAAAAATTCCCCTGATACATACCTCGGCAGATATTATTTACCTTTTTGCCACTCTTGTAACACCTTGAATATTTTTCATGGTAGAAACACACTTTACATAGCAAGCATTTCGGTGGGAATAAAGAGCTGAAAAATTTAAGCGTTAGTTGGTATGAATATTGTGGCTCCAAAAGCATTTTTTACTGAGCTAAGTGGAGAAATTTGCATGCGCCTACTGTGAGATTAGAAGGCCAAATGGATTAATGGACTATCTTCACACAAATGTGCTTACTAATAGCATCATTGTGAAGTGTTCACAAAAATACGGGTCAATTCTTAGCTAAATAACGGAAAATTCTTTTCCTATGTATAAAATAATATATCAGTGCAGTATTGATGAATGTAATGCGTAAAACGTATGTTACCGTATAAATAATAAGTGAAAGTATGATGCGATCAGGTTAATTGCTCTTCCTTCTAAAGCCTCGCAATCTGACAACGCCGTAAGGGGAATCACACATTTAACTTATTGGGTACACAATTGCTGCCGCCCCATATTTTTGCGGGCATATCCAATATAATTGGATATACCCAGCCACGGCTTTGTTCCACACGTCATGATTTAATTCTAAGGGCAGCTTTTTACCTTTCACATCCACATCCCCCAGTTAAAATTTATTGCTTCAATTAAAATGAATTCTCTTCTCACAGGAAATCGACGAGATCGTTTGGTACTCATAAGATCCTAAGGTAAAGCAATGATTTCCTTCTGATAACGGTATTATGTCAGATAAAACCTAATATTGCATAAGAAAAGTAGGAACTTCAACCGAGGATAATAATAGGTTATCTGATAAAATGAATAGACGCATTTCTTTAAGAAGTAATAATCCTGTTGAAACCATATCCCTTGACTACCGTTAAATGCTGGAAAGGAATCGGTAGGAGAACCAATTTTACGAGGAATACGGTGCCGTTGAATAATACTGTCTACACCGATAACCTCTCGAGAATTGCGACGCTATAAAACTTCCCCGGTTCAATTTCTGTCTTTTTCTTGCGAAGCGGAGGCGAAATTGATTCGCCTCCGTTATTCTCTTCCGATTTATCACTAAGAACTTTCCCTGCTTTTCTTCCTTCCTAACTACATCCGTAATTATCCTTATAACTCTTATCCTGCACAGCTCTTCTCCATCGTGATTCCTTTTATTATTGTTACAGTTATCGAAACGATTCCAGCACCAAATTTTGGGTAGGGCAATGAAATAAAGTGCGATGGTAATGAAAAAAGTTAAACACTGAGAGAGCAAAACAGAGAGAGAGGGGGAGAGAAAGAGCAAACGTTTACCGCAAAGTGCTGAAGAGTGCGGTACCTAGCAGACTGACAGTTTCCGGCGATATGAAATGAAAATGTTCCATCTGGAAAGAATATTAATGGAAACTTTTTATTTTTTTCTTGAAAGTATTCTATTAATTCACGACGCTTTTCTCGGATTGTTATTCTCTTAATGAGCACAGTTCCGTGCTGATCTAAGGATATCAGGATCATGCAATGTTCCATGCGTTTGCTTAATTGTGAGAAATAAGAGCTCCTTTGAAGGGAAGATTTAAAATCCATCCTTCAGCATTTGCTAATAATGTGCATATGTCATTGTAGATTTGCTAATATGTTAATGCGATTTTGAAATGTATTAATGTTGATAACAGAGTGGTAAAGTTATCTCCCATGTCAAACCTAAAAGAATTTTTAAGCAGATGTTTCATTTAAAATAGTCTATGTGAAATTGGTAATGTTTTTATCTGACTTGGCACTCCACATTAATGTTCTCTTAGAAACAAATTTGCTTGATATTCAATGTTCTATAACCCAATATTACATATTACAATAGCTGATTCTTCAGCTCTGCGTACTTTTAATCTCTTTAGATTTCCCATACAATGTCTAATATTTCCAATCCTCTTACTCACTTTCCCATTCCCCTCCCCTCTATTACCATCTTCATCATTCTATCGCCTCTCGATACCCCCAGCATCCATTTACCTCGACTTAAATTTTCTTCCAAAATCCGTCTCTTTTCCCCTACCATGCCCAGAACTTCAACGTCATTCTTCCTTCGATTTTATTTTCTCCATTTTTCTCCAGATCCACGTCTCTAAAGCCTCCGCAATCTACGATTATCCCCTTTCGTCAATGTCATTAAGTGGATGTGTTGATCATAAATATTCCCCGACGTTCTAATAATACGTTGAATCCTTTATATTTTCACCTCTAAATTAGAAATAAAATATATTTTCAATCCCTCTTTATGACCTGGCAATATTACCTCCCATGGATAATAAAAATGATTTGGTTATGTTGACACGTTTTGAGTTACGGTTTTTGATGTTTCGATTCGTTTGATTGCTTTCTAACTTCCTAGTTTATAACTTTTTTCACCTGTGTAAATATGCTCTTTGGTTGCTTTCTCTAAGATTGAAAATAATAAATAAATATATTTATTATTGTTTATTTTAAAAGTCAATCAACGTGCATAGTTACAAATATTTTCCACAATGCGTATTTTAAATCAAGACTTGGGGGAGAAATCGGGGATATGCTCAGACAGAGAAAAGTAAGAGATTTTTTCCACGTTAGAGACCTCGTTAAGAGAAACAGTTATTCTTACTATGATTCTTAGAGCTAAGAATCACGCTATTTATGGAATTTTGAATGAATTATATATTTCACGATTTATTTCGATGGAGTATATCAGCTGAGTAATAAAAAGTTTTTTTTCGGAATGAAATTGAACATTGCTAGAAAAGTTTACTATGATATTAGAGCCATTACCATATAAACCATACATGCAATATTAATATCCAACTCTGGATTACTCATGAAACCCTTCGCTAATTGACTGTTTTTTCAATGCAAACCTCTTTAAAAAGCGTCTCCGCAACCCTTAGGTTGTCTTTAAATACAGTTTAATCCGCCCCATAAATAAATTTACCCTACCTTGCCCTTTTCACAAAATCGCATGATTAATTCAATACGAACCGCATAATAATTTCAAATTTTGAAGCCTCAAATTTAAAACTCTTCCTCAAGTTCCCTGACAAGAAGATGGAATATGGATTTCAGTAGCTTTCGTTGCCCATGAATATACTTTTGGCTGAAAACCAACCCGCCACCTAGTCGAAACGCTCGCCAAAATAATGCAGGGGATCGAAAAGCGATTCCTAATTGGGATTCGACGAGCCCAAACTAATTTTTCATCACTGGTCTCACTCGATATGAAAGATAAATTACGGCAGAAGGTATCCTCGCGCTTAATTCAGAAGCGCCACTCGCCATTGAGATAGAAGCTCAGGTCAGTGCCGATCTACGAAGAAGGCAAAGTACAGGAGAGAAATAAGAGCAGCTTAAAGTATTCATAGCAAAGGTTCGCTTTTGATTCATGAACATCTCTCCGTACGAGCACTGACGGTTACTCTCCTGGAAAAATATGGAATTAGCAAGAGTTCTAAAAAAAATTGAACGGCCTTCGCCTTCTGTGTTGACCTTATCTAAATGGATGCTTAGAGGAAATATTCAGGAATAATCCCTTGACAGCATGATTTTGACATCAACCCACTTAGGACGGGTGTGCTTCGCGTAAAAAAATATGAGAGACGCTATGTGCTCACCTTCTTGGCCCCTCGCGAGTGGAGAAATAGCCGACGCGGATTGGCATAATTTTCTGTTCCACGTGAGGGGGAGCGTTTTTTCGGGGGGAGGGGTTGTTTTTTAGGGGAGCGACATAAAAATGGGAAGGAGCGAGAGGGAAAGGAGCCTCCATCGTGACAGGGAAAGCAGCGGATAAATAAAGGGGCTGGAGGGAAGGGAAATCCGCTGAAATACGACCTCTAAGGCAATTGGGGAGGGAATATAGGAGGAGTTGAGCATCCGGCAGGGTGAGAGGGGCCGATAAATACCAACCATCCGAGGAAAAGCACACCACATTATGAATGCAAGTTGAAGAATTCAGGACAAGGGCCGCTTATCAATCGCAGGCCACTCGCATTTGGGCGAAGGGCGATTGTGTTTTCCTCAAACAAACGAGGAGGACGGATAGTAACAAGAAAAAAGAGCTATGTTGTTTTGCTCATTATTTTTTTTAACGACGGATAAACGGTACTCATCCATACCCATCCTTCCCGTGATATTTTTCCTTACTATAAGCCTATAAGGTTTCCGGTACTGTAAGCAATGGCTATTAAAATATGTACATATATATCCTGGGACACTGGAGTCAGTGTGATAATAGTATACAAAAGTTGTCTCTTTTTCTGGATCATCCGATTTTAATGTTTCATTTTCCTAGACCATAAATGTTTCAATTTTCAATGAAAAGTAATTATCATTCACTATAAAAGTATTTAAAATTGTGCAATTACGCTGCATTTTTACTTTTGAATTTATATATGTTATGTATAATGTTTTTAAACATATTTTTAGTGATTAGTTTTTCCATTTGAAGTTAATGGTATTATATTTTTGGACACCGTTTAAAATGGGTGAACTAATTCTATGGTGGTTAAATTAATGGGTACATAGGTTAAGAAATTGTTCAATGATATTATGTCTTTTCAGGAAATAATATCTCATGAATAAAAACAATATAGTCCATACCATAACAGAGGGTTCAGACCCCACAAAGAGCCGCGTTGCCATGAAATTAGGCGTTTTGGGTTTTCCAAACTTTCAACGGTAATCATCGGCCTCCAAATATTGCTCGTTTAAGCTGAAATTTTGACTCACTAATTTTCTTCGATAGCGGGATAAAGTGAAACCACGGGATCCTCCAATTTTAATAAAATCTCTTATGACCCAATGTGCAAGTAGAGGGGCTGTTCAAACAGCGGCCTCCCATTTATATTCCATCATGCTCCGCAATATACCAGAAGATCCTAATATTTGGCGAAATGTTGCATTTTTTAATTTTTTCAATGGCTTCAATATTTTTTCTTGATAGCGAATGTAAATAGAATGAAATTGAACAATAGTAATTATCATAGCTACCATATTTTTCCTTTTGTGTAGACCTATAGCCTAAATATTATGGACAGTTTCAGCTAAATATGAATTTGGATTTTTTTTTAATAATAGGGGATCGGGATGGTGTGGTGGCTAACGTACTAGCTACCCACCCAGAGGGCCCGGGTTCAAATCCCGGCGGTGTTGAATATTTTTCAAAGGTATCTCGATCCCTACTTGAGGTGCTCTGTGGAGGGCAGTTTGAGTGAGTACGCCGTCCGTCGGATGGGACGTTAAGCTGCGGACCCCTTGGCGCCTTCCATTAAGATTAGGCTAATGCCGGCACCGGGTTTCTCTTCACCCTCCATCCTTTCCAATCCATCCCCTATGGCGCAAATGACCTCAGCTGTCGGTCGCCTCTCCTAAATACTACTACTACTACTTCTACTTTTAAATGATTTTTCCTTTAGAATTAATGCAAATTTATACAAACCTCGTATTCTATGGTAAATTGACTTAATAGTAGCAATGCGGAGTGTACTCCTTTTTCGATTTCCACCGAACTTAACAAGGGCATAATTGCGAACAAAATTTTTTATTCAATCTAATATATGAATACTCTAAAGAGTTCTGGATACGTACTATTAAATTTTATCCGAGTGTCGCTAGATGCTATGGAAACGCAGATTCTTCTTGTTTCTCTTCTTCAAAATGCATAAAATTGGAATAAATTTTCTTTTACACATTTCCCTGGAGGGTTTCCAAAATTACTTTCCACTACATTGAGTTTACAGGAGCAACATGTTGGTTTCCAATTCATTTTAGGCTTCTCTCTTGGGACCGAACGCTTTATTTTTCTACAATTGAAGGAAACAAGCCATGACTCCGTTGTTTAACCTATTCTCCAATTAAAGTCGGTTTATTCAAATGAGATGCTGTGATACCATTACGAGAGACTCCTACCAGAATATGTGTCCGTGGGAGATAATTCCCCATCCACTTCTACCTTAAAGCGTTCATGTTGTTCTTTAATATCCTCAAACACAAAGACTCAGCTCATGTCGGATTAAACTTAGTCTATATATTAGTCTATATAAATGTCTTTTTAAACCATTCGCTTGGTTTCAGGACGACAAAAAGATGAGAAGAATGTGACACTTTTGCAACGGCTCACCTACTTACCAAAGAGAAATCATAATTGTCTCTCCTGGTCCATGATTTAATGTTATTTAGTTGCGCCAATCATTGCGTGTAAGCATTTACGTGCTGCTTTTCAATTTTACAATCAGTTAACCCCGTAGGATATCCTGAGGGAGCAGTGATTTGTAAAGGAGAAGGAAGAAGTCTTAATAACCTTATTCAACCCATCTAATTCTGAACACAAGGCTAGCACGATTGTTTGTTATTTTTAAACTTGTTAATACTCATATGCTATTAAAACGTTTTCTGCATAAGTGGAAGAACATGGACGGTTTCTCCTTTACTTTCACCTAGACTATTTCTCGAGTAAATAACAGTCCCTAAACATCTAGAATCCTCAATTTACAATTTTTATTCGTAATCATTTTTCAATTGCGCCACTTAATTTAAGAAAAAGAAATAATAACCATTAGAAGAGCCCACGAGACACCGAAGGAAGTAACTAAGGTTTAATTGCATATAAATGTGGAAATTAGTTGTATATAAACCGAAGGGTGTAACAGTATAGAAATTGTCAACGCCCTCTTCTCCCACCATATTTTTTCGTGGCATTGTCATTTACTTCTGAGAAATATTGCTGTGTTAAGTAAAAGCAATAAAAGAGGCTAGTAGTAAGAAAATTCACAATTTGATAGAACTTAATTAATTACTTTATCCTGATTGTATTTTATTCCATTCCGTCATTCAATAGAGCTTTGAATTTAAATAAGTGTTTGCACTGTTAACCCGAGCCTGCGTACTTACTCGTCATTTCACCCACTCTCCGATTGTTTTTTTGTTTTCGCTTAATAAAGCGTCAGTTGGCAACGTTTTCAATATTATATTCGTATATTTGGTGGGTATGGGTGAGATGTTAGTGGAGGTAGTATCTGAGGGAGATGATAGGTGATCGCTGGCAATAGATATAAGAATAAGAAAAATTTTCCTTCTGTGGGAAGTAAATGTGAATGAAACAAGAGGAATAATCTGACATCATGTATCGTCCTGTGGGCGTTTGAGAATGAGCTAATAATGCAATATCTTTCGTAAGAGTCACCATTGATCACATTCAAGGTAACCCAGAAGACTTGATGACGTCGCAAAGCCAATAATTCTATCTACTTGAATTTATACCATGTCGTTTGTCATGCTGAATAATAATAGTCCCATCTAGGAGAAGTGCGACGCAATTGGTTTCCGTCAGACGCCCTGCCCTTCATCTCTCGCAGCAGTCTCCTTTTTCCTTTTTATAGGTAACTAATGGTGTCTGAAAGAGAGACGGTACCTCCGCGAAGGAGTGCCTTTAAGGAAGATCTTCCATTGTGAACTTCCTTTGAGTGAGACGGCGCTGCTGCTCTAGTGAATGGCCTTACTTGGTAGAAGTAGGTATCTTTAGACATGGCAGGTAATAACTGTGCAATTCAAATTTGGCTACAGCAAATTCTTCTAGCCTCCATTTCTCGGATGTTGCCGGGTATAACTAGTACAAAAAATTCCGAGGAAAAGCTAATTTTACGTTTCTCGATTGCGCAACTGTCTTTCGAAGATTTTATGTGCTTACTATGTTAATAAAGGATGGTTAACTACTTAATGGCGGATTTGAGAAAAAATTCAATTTAGATCATATAAAACTATGTTTAACTTAACGTTTAGATGCTTTAAAAACATTTTATTAGATAAATATAAATATATATATATATTAATATATATATATATATATATATATATATATATATAAATCTAATAAAATGTTTTTATTATATATATTTTCTGTATTTTCAAAATGCTAGAATATACTTTTTTTAAAGATTTTTGAAAACCTTTCGTATTATTAGGCTACTAGATTCCTTTGATGCTTAGAATCACTTCTTAAATATGAAGATAGCATTTGGCTTCTCATATGTTACTCTTCTTCCAATTTCACTATACTATTTATCGTCCGTTCATGCTGTAGATTTTATTCCTTCCAACCGTGAATAAATTATTACACTTAAGTCTTGAGTGATGATCATTCGTACTTGAACTCTAGCTCGGAGGAGTTAATAGTTTGTCTCAAACAACTAGATGGTAAATGAATGTTAGTATTTATAATATTTGCCGCTGATAACATTAAAATTGGATCGAATTTAAAATTTGATCTTTTATCTTTTAAAAATAAAGTTTTTTCGGCAGCACAAGCAACAAAAATAATCTTTAAATGAGTTAAATCAGATACATTTCAGCAAGTTAAATAATAATATTGTTCAATGGGATCATCATATTGATAATGGAGTTTATTTTTTGCAACTGTTCTTCAACACACACTTGGGAAAGAAGATTATATATAAAAGGCAACTTGCTACCCAAGAATGATGGAAATATAGTAAAACGGGCAAACCGAGTTACCTCGCGTGAAGATTTACTTCTTTGGATGGATTAGCTTTTGGAAATTACTGACAAGAAAGAATAGTTAACTGAACTCTAAGGCGTAATTTTTATTGAGGACCCTAATCAAATGAACCATAGAAGGGAAGACTACGACTACAGAGCAGAATACCAAGGATAAATTCAAAGAAACTGGTACTTCATACTGACGCCCATAGCAGACGTCAATGTAAGGCGTCATAAAGGAAATATTGATTAGATTAGGTTGTAGGATAAAGTGGCTGTCTTTAAGTGAATCAAGCTTGTTGATAATTAGGTGTAATGATAATGACATTGAATACTCCTCTATTGAAATTCCAATTATCTATTGCGGGATCAATGTAGCCTGTATTTTATTTTACAATCTCTCTCATTTGTACACTATCATTTACTTATACATTCTATGTAACGAACGTCCTTCCTTCGTCCTGTTTCAAATCAAAATATACATAATGAGTTTCATATGATGAAACTCATAATGATAATTGATATTTTAGTGTTTAATTTTGCGTAAATAGTCTGCACAATCATTAAGGGCAAGACACTTTTAAGAGTCAGCAATGGCTTCCATCTATTCGAATCAATTACTTGTCAACGAAAAGTGAGACTGAGGGCGATGTGAATGAACTTTGAAGCTTCGAGCCACAAAGACCCCTATTTCTGGTGTCCACGCCTGATGGCTTCCATCCATTTAGGTCAGTTGTTGCGTTAAACGTACAGTACTATGCTAGACATAATAGAAACCCGGAAAGTCATGTAACATCCAAACGAAAACACTCGAAAAAGAAACTCACTGGGAGCATGGAAGCTATCTATTGTTGGTGCTTACAGTGCGAATGTTGAGTTTCGGAATTTCCTTCCTTTCCGAGTATGGCATAACGGCAACTTGAAAACCCGCCGGTCTTGTTATGATTAATTTTATAGCCATGTTTTGTTCCCATGGAATTATGTCTTCAAGTGCCAGAGACGAATATCTGAACTGGTATGAGAGAAATCAATCGTTATACCCGCATCATGAATGCGGTTTTATTGCACATGGCTAAATGAACTCGTGTCTCTTATTACGGTCCATGAAGGTGTTGCAGGCCCATGAAGGTGCTTTAGGTCCGTGAAGCTGTTGGTTCATGAAACTATAGGTCCATTAAGGTGTTGTAGGTCCATGAAGTTGTTGCAGGTCCATAAAGGTGTTGTAGAGAACATGAAATAGTTATGTTTATCAGAAATAAACACTCATATGTCGCCCTAACTCTTGTACGTTAAATGAAATTAAGTTGACAGCTATGCATGTAAAAAAAAACTTCTCATATATAGGGAACGTCTTTGCAATTGACGCACACATTTTTTTTCTACAGTAGTTACTTTCAAGCCACTGGGGATGAAATCAAATTGAATATGAGACCTGAACGTAGCGTATTTTCGGTATGTGTATTTTGTTCACAATCCTATCTCTGTTCTCTGTAGTAATTACGCTTCCATTAAAAAAAGGTACCAGCTGTACCTATTACATCTAGATTAAATCTAAAGTGGGGGCTCTCACGTCCAGATTTCCAATTCCCGCAATGAAAAAAAGGATGGGTTTCTTTGCATTCGGAGGTAGACAAGCCATGCTCCGAGAAAACAAAGTGGCATTCCGCAAAACAAAATTCACGCAAGACCCAATCCCAGTATTTCCTCAGGGAAGGCCCCCGGAGAGGAACATGTATGTCGAGTCTAGAGGGTCCTTGCCAGCACGAAATTGCCTATGCCCGCAAGATACGTTGGCCGGGAGGGTGCTAGAGAGTGACGGAGGGATACCCTCATCCCCCCGAAACGAAATTACTTTTCAAAATGAGGAGACCTCAACGAGGTAGGCAGTTGACAACCCAATTGCCGGCACGAAGCAGGACGAGGGGAAGGAGCCTTAATGGGGCCATTATAAGGTCGTCCTTTGCGCGGCGGTAACCAGTGCGGAGCAGGTCAGGATGAGGGCAGGAGTGTGGTGGCATGACGCATGGCACGGGAGTTGGCGTGAGAGGGAATGACCTGAGCGAAGGCGGAAGAACGAAGTGCTGGGAGGATTAAACGGTCACTTGTCAGCCTCTAATCCCGACTCACCCAACCTTGATTCGCACCATCCCCGAGGGGGAAAGGGTGAAACCACCCTGGACCAGTTCAAGTGCTCGGCAAAAACCATCCTTTCTTTGGACTGGGCAGGCCAGATCTTTCCTTAAATTCCTCCATCTCCCTGGATTTTTTTAACGCTCCATTTGCCGAGTGGGCAAAGTCATTTTCAAGTCGTAGAGTAAACCGAGCGGACTTGTTCACGCGCCTAAATGAAAATGCCTGAGTGTGAGAGCTCTTCCCAAACTTTATCCTACCATTCCATTTTCGGGTAAGCATCCTGGAGAGGACCTCGGGTTACTTAGGGATGAATCTTTTAGTAAGAATTGACTGCCGGACCACTTTGCGGTTCCGTCAACTTTGCGGCCCTTTGCGGAACCGATGCGATCCAAATCTTCCTCGCCTGAATGCTGCTGGCGTTACGAGCGCAGGAGTTTCTGAAGGGCGGCGAAATCCAATTGGTGCTTGATGATAAACATTTCGAGGGTAAGGTTAGAAATATTCGTTTCCGTTGTGGTCCCAAAAGCAAATTGGATTAATAAAACCGAGTTTCAATCTTGTTTGGATATTTTTTTTCTGTTTTTTCGTTTAATATTATCTCCACTAAAAGATAACGCATTTGTATAAATATTAGTGCGTCTTTGTGAACTCGTCAATTTGAAATTTATTTATTCTAGCTCCCTCTTAATTTCATAGGAATCACGGGAATCGGTGATCATGTGGCCTCGTTTTTTTTATTTTAAAAAGTGTGATTACTCATAAAAGTTGAAGAGAATATTATCGAAAAAATAATTTTATTTCTGCTACCCATTCATTTTTGTATTAAGTATGGTACTTGGAAAAATAACAATAGTTGTTTAATGTACATTTTTAGGGTGATATAAATCGTAGTTAAATATAATGTTCGATAATAAAAGACTATTTCGTTGAAATAATACATGCATGTGCTGCAGAATAGTTTTTCTTTGTAATGAGTTTCACTCCGAATCTGACTTGCATTTGGTCACCTAGTTTTATTGGAATAGTATAAATATGATTATTAAAGCATTCATAAGCCACATAGCTTCCATCAGAAAATGATTAACGCGCATAATTGTTTTGCGCAATTTAGATTTAATCAATGCTTCCAGCAGGATTGGATTTTCATATCCGAACGGAAAGGCAGCCTCATTTTTTATTAATATTGCTTAGAGCATCTATTCATCCAAACGATCATGCATTTTGAAAATGAGGTAAATGCATCGACTCTGATTTTGTAAATACTTGGAGAGTCTTTTTCTGTCATACTGGAAACGCCCGCGGAGACGTTGGCATGTGGGATGCATGGCTTTATGAGTGAAATTAACTGAATCATATCTATTGCGCTGACGCATTTGAATACCGTACGCGTGAGAAAATGATGCAATTTGCAAATGACAGAATCTAATTTAGGTGCAGTAAGTCAATGCAGATGATATCAGCTTCCATCATTTGAAATGTCAACTCCACACGGATGTTCACCAGTCGAAAGTACCTACCTCACGTAGTGCGTTTCGTCTAAATCCTCAAATTTAATTTATCGACGTTTTTTTTCAGACGAAAGCTCGTAAAAAAAGTTAAGTACACTGCATCTTCTCCAAAATCGTGAAGTTACGGAGCGCCTAAACGGAAGCGTGGAAGTCTTGCGCTTAAAGGTCACACTCCCGTCGCCTTTAATGCTTTGCATATAAACTTTAGGGGGAAGATGTGCGCCTCACGTCTCGTAGGAAGACGGTGACACCGAAGGATTTAGCCCTTTCAATTTATATGCGTCCGACCAGGAAGATTCATGGCTCCAAGGTGATTTGGGGGTGAGATAACGGTTTGTTTTACTGGTGAAGGCAGCGCAGAATTTTAGGAGACATTTTACCGCTCGCCGTGGAACAGGTAAATGTGGTTGGGGTGTCATCCTCCGGGGGACTGGATCTCTCTCCGTATCTGTCTCATCAATATCGCTAATTATATGTAATGATGCCATTCACCCTTAATGAGTTTTCCAGTTCGGAGTGAGCTTACCTTATTCCCTCCTTAATTCGAATGAAAGGAAGGTCCTTTTACCTGGAAATTTAAGACGACCGCAAGTCACCACTATTCGGTTCCTGAATTAATGCTTTAGAACTTAAAAAAAAATGTGGTTCAAATTTCTAATGTAGATTTTCTCCTTGAAGATTTCATTTCAAATCAAGTACTGACTCTATTTTTTCCTTAAATCCCACATGGAAGCATTCTTCACGGTTTTTAATCTCAAATGGTAATTTGTACAGGAATTGGGTTCGAGTTACAACTACTCTGGATTATATTTCATCATTTAAATATTTCATTGAATAATTCCTTTAAATATTTTAATAGAATTTTATAAGAATTTCTAAAATAAATAGAATGGAAATAAACTACGATAGATTTTTAGACAAAAGTTTATGTTTTGAAATTGAATGGAATAATCAAATTAATGAGCTTTTGATTACTAATGCCTCTAGATTGAAAACTGTCAGAAATTTGAAGACTTAAGAGGTTGTCTATCGAATGGGGGTGATTAATTAATGAATATTTAATTAAAATTTAATTTTCACGTAATAAATTATGCGGAAATGTCGTGGAAAATTTTCAAGAATTTTATTATACTGAGTGCTGAATATTAGATTAAAGATGGGTGATAGCTGTAATCGTTGTAAAAAAGTTTCTTAGCCCATTCTCTCTAACGTCCTTCAAATATTCACAGAATAAGTATAAAAAAAGCCTATCATATGATAATTAATTTCAATATTTAAACTGTTAATCTAATGTAATTGTAATCCTCTGGTGTTTTATAAAGTGTGCAATAATGTTAGAAAAAGGTAAAGACGTATGCTTTCCAATTTTTTTCTCTTTCATGGAAATCAAATTAAAAAAACGTATGGACGATTTAAAATGATTGTATTAATTTGAATTCGCAGCATTCCCTGTGGAAATATTTTTTAAATTTTGATTAATCATGTTTTTTCAAATAGTTAAAATTATGCATATATTCCTTGTATATTAGAAAAAAACCTCATGCAGAACATTAAAACTAATCTAGAACTTTGAAACCCCTAGCTGTTTCATTTTCTCCACCAATATAAAATAGTATTTTCCATAAAAAAATGGCAGTGGCCAAGAGTAGCAATGATTAGAGATTTTATGGCCACAATTTCGACACCTGGTGACTGAAGTTCCATAAAAGGGAGCAGATGATCTAATGGAAGACCCGAGATGGCTTCGAACCCAGATGTGCTTCCGAGCACGTAACCAGCTTCTGTTCAGAAAAATGAAACGTAGGAAACTTGAAATAGGAATCGAATCTCTTGTTAAAGCTAGAATATCTGTAATCAATTATGTTGATTAATTGCTAGCGTCAATCAGTAAACATTTGGTATAATATCATCAAACAATTCTTGAAGTATTTCTTGAAAACACTAGTTAGTCTAAGTAATCCTAAATCAATTATTTTCTCACAGAGATTTTTCATGTTGCCTACCTTTTTTTATTTAATGGAATATTAAAGATTTTTTTCTGCAAAATCATGGTGATTTTATTTTGATCGTGAAATTAAACAATATTAAACTAATGTCAAGTAATTGATGGGACCAATAATTTCTATATAATCAGAAAGTCTCACTGGAGAATAATCGCTTTTAGCATTTATTACCCGCATTTCCACAATAAAAAGAAATTAGCACTGTCTTTTGCTTCCCGTCAGTGATACATTAGTAAAGTCCCCGCCGGACATTTTTTCCGTCTCTACTTATTTATCCTTTCCCTCCTTTCTCACTCTTCCATATTTCGTCCTCATCCACTTCCGACACCTCTCTCTGTTTCTCTCTTGATGTGTCCACTCCATTTATTCCCACCCATTTCCTTGGTTTCATCATAATTTTTTTCCTCTATAAAGATTCCTTCCCTGTTTTTCCAATTGACGCCCTTTTTTGCTCCCGCAGCGCGCACCCCTCCCGACCTCCGTTATTGCCTGTCCTAGATTAAACCATCAATATGTCTTCTGTCTTTTTTCTTTCGCACCAGATGTGGCGGCTTTTCTCCAGGGTACTTGTCCCCATTTTTCGACATCAGGTCAACTTATTCAGCACTGATTTCATTTATCCGTATTCGTTTTGCGCAATCGGTCGATTCATTTTTTATCGTGTGATTCGTCCTTTCCTGTCGTAAGTAGTGCCATAAAGGGTATACTTCCACAATTTTTGGGATTCCAAGTCGAAGATTGACCCACGATAGCCCTTCGGTGGTTACAGGAAAAAAATCCTCAAATTTTATACTTCGAAATTGTTTTGCACCAGTATTTTACAAAGGACAAACCTAGAGCATGATAATTGAACGTTTTAAAATTTCTTTATGTATATAATATTGGTAGAAATGCACCAAATATTATTATAGTAATTTGCACGTAAACCTAAGGGTATTTTGTGTTTTTAGTCCTCTACGAAACATTTCTTATAGTTTGAGAATGAAGAAAGTAATGAGTTTAATGCAATAGTTATAGCTTCAAGTTGGGATGAAAGTAAAGTAAACCACCCGAAGTAAGATTTGAGGATAGAGTTCGCCTAATACTCACCCCTATGTGGCGTGAGAAATTCACACTGTGGCGGGGGCAGCTCCTTCCCCTGTTCCTCTTGTGTTTAAATAGCAATATTTGGTACCCAAAAAAAACCAGGTTGGGTGAAGCTGAGGGTGTCCAGAGGTGTCACAGGGAATTAAACTCGGGCCCTACAGTCAGTACTCCAGAACTCTACTCACTGCAACCCCACACACCTAATATAATTGAAATATTTTTCCGATAAATCACTGCCATAAGTCGTACCTTGGTGAACGAGAAAATTTGAAAAATCATGCTCATCATGGGAAATATTTTATTGCATGATATTATTATTTTGGAGGTTTTCACATCGGTTATTGTAAATCATTACACCGCAAGAAATGCCAAAAATTACTCCAGTTGAACTGTTAATTGTTATCATGATTAAATATCAACGGGTTTTAAGGTGCGCATTAAATAAAAATTACATTTATTTATATGTTTAACACGTTCCTTAAACAACTATATGAATGGAAACATCATGTTCTCTAAAGTTATTGAAAACCTTAATGATTATCTTAATTAAAATTACTTCCGATTAACCTGATGATATAATTCCTACCGAAATTCCCTCTTTCGAATCAGCGGATAGCTTTGGAGTTTAATGAATAATTCGATGATTCCCGAACGATTTAAATATGGACGCTTGATACAGTCTCCAGTCGAAAAAACTAAATACAATCCATGTGGAATCCTGACGGTAAAGACGTACGTAGAAGCGAGAGACGTTGAATCCTCGCTCGAGGCATTGAGCAGCGTCAAGAGTCAGAGTCGGAGCCACGAGGAAAATGGCTGCAACATCCAAGGCGAAACTGGTGGCGGAAATGTGGCGGCCAAATGATTCACCCGAGATGGGAGGAAAGAAAATTATTCGGAATCACGTGGAAGCCCTCGCTTCCCTTTCGTTGTTGCATCCCAACCCACTCGCCGCGGATTAATTTTTGCAGGAGGATGATAAAAAAAAACCGGAAACAGGCCGGGGGTTCACATTTGGTGGATTAAGGTGGAATGGACCACGCCTTTCCATTATCTTCCCATTAGAGAAGGCCGCCCAGATTATATTTTTTCCTAGACCGTGCGATCGCATTACCTCATTTCCCAACTCCTTTTTCTCCCTCTACCAACCAATCCCCATCCTCCCAACCCCGGGAAAACCGCCACGGTAATTCTTCCCTTGTTCTGTTCCCCGTCCCCTCTGATCTCTCGTCACCGCACTGGTGCTTCGTTCACTCCTCTTCCGACACGAAACCTATTTCTTCAGACACCATTCTACACAATTGTTTTGTAATCATGATGGGAATGATGTGTGCTAGGGAAAATGTCTGGAGGAAGCTCATCCATTCCCTCAGTTTTGCCCGAGCCTCTTCTCCACCCATTTCCTCGCCCTTTCACCTCATTTAAAGTGGTCGATATAAATTATATATTGAATCCGATGAACAGCATCTTGAGTGATAGTCTAAAACTTCCATATTCACGCTAAAGAGAATGGAGTTAAGAGGAGTTGGTAAGGTAATGGTTGTATCCCTATTGCCATGCTCATCTCTATTAAATTGATCTGTTTCTGTTATCCCTGTTAATGTATTTTCATTTATTTTTCTCCTTATGAGGTTTCTCTGTGCATTTTTTTTGTAATCACCTTTGTAGATTCAATTAAGTTTTCTGTGAGCGTAAAAAATGACTCATTTCGGTCATTCGTTACCTCAATGATAAATTAGGCCCCCTAATTTTTGTATCGCTCCAGTGATTTTATTTATATTCCCACCATTATCTTTTCCATCTTTAACGCATTGCAATGTTCATAATGAATTATACCTTTATTTTTCCACCATTTATAAAAGTTCCATCGCCGATATGGTTCATATCCGTGATCATAAATTGATCACCATTGCACATTGGGACTAATATCAATGTCTTAATTCAGCGGTTGAGCAGTGGACGGCATTTGGACAACAGCAACTGGATCCTCGAGGAGATTGTGGAAATCTCCTGTGCGTCTAATTTCTGAAATCTACGACCGCTGTGGTGTTACGTGACCACAATGCAGCCCCTTTGTCAAATTGCGCACCCCCTAACCCTTTTCTCTGGGAGTAGACCGTTATCGACTGATAAATACGGCGACGAGAGACGTCGTTTCACTCGGTTTCTCCCTCGAGAACAATCATTGAGGAACCATTGGTCTTAATCTTTCTTTAAGTCACAGTTGTCGACGGGTGGATGGTTGGCATGAATCCATGTACCAGGGCTTTCCTCATCAACTGAACAATCTCGTAGAGGCGCCATCGTGTCCCGCTACTCTCCTTCTCTTCCTCCTGACCTTTCAATGCCCCCTCTTAAGGTCGCCCTCGCATGTCGAAACCTTTGAACGCGGATTCATTTCATAAACGAGTGGGGGGGAAGGAGGACGCATTGGATTGATAATTCGGCGCTGGGCGTATCACCCGCCGTTTACGCCCCCTCTTCTTCACTGCTCCACCCTCCTTTCTCTCCTTCTCCCCTCTCGGAGCCTCCTTCTTTCTCTCCATTTCTGCGCACGCACACGCACGTTCGTGAATATCCACCATGAGAAAGAGCTTTCTTCGTCTTTCGGACGTCTCCACGGCAAATCCACTTCCAGCCTGTCCCCGCTGCCTCCCACGACCGGATGCAATGTTTCTCCCGCACGTCGAAACCACTCTTTAAAGGCCGTGTCTTTAAAGATTTAGAGGAAAATCCCTGGCACGGAATCAATGCGATCTAGGTTTCCCGTGGATATCATGTTTTCTTTTTAATGCCCTTCTACCCCCTTTTCGTGATTAAAAATCGATAGACTATTGGAAATTGTGTCTCTGGAGGTGGAACACTATGAGCCTCCGACAGCGAACATCGTGGTAAATGAAGCATGGATGGACGAACGACCGGCGGTCTCGCGATCCCCGTGCAATTCATGGGCCAGGGATATGGAACTTTTCCTGATCACCCATGCGATTTTCGCGAAAAGTCCGCGAATTTTTGTTTTCTTTTGCGAGTCGCCGGACATCCACCGATTTAATGGGGCACGTTCATTTGTCACGGGTCGTTCCCTCGATGCGTGTATTCCCAGCGGCTGCTTATCGGGGCGAGTGATTAATGCTTCGGGAACCAGCTCGGTTACACTGCGCCACGGAGCGAGCGATTCTCGTGAGGGAGGCGAGCAACTGCATCCCCCAAGAACTCGATCCCGAAGGTCACGAACTGCATTTGTCACATCGCAACAAATGCGATCGAGGAGCCGTGCGGGTGACCGAAAAAAACGCATCCACCCCCTCAACCTCCTGAACACTCTCCGGTGAAGATTTATTCGTCTCCCATTGGTTCATCGTCGAAGCCCCAGAAAGGTGACCCTCGAATCACGTTTTGTTTCTCGCGGCGTACGAGAGAGGAAGAGAGAGGACGAGGGCAAGCAATCCAACTTCTTTTCCTTTAACGTCCATAACTCACCTCCACTCCCCTCTAGCTAAGAGCACGGGAGGAAGGAAGCATATGGACTCTTCTGCTCTCCCTTGGGCACTCACTTAGGCCAGCCCTCCCGACTACAACCGACCTCGTGACCTCGAAAGAGAAAAAAAAGAAGAGATAGGGAGCACAGAGAACAGGAGAAAAATCATCTTAAAGGCTACGTCGCTGCTGCGTTCCCACCACCGATACGCACCGTGGGTGACGAGAGAGCATTAAAGCCTTTTAAGGTCTCATCATCGACGGTGGTGAGTGTAAGGACTGACGCCGGCTCCTCCCCACACTCCCTGCCGATGCCCAAGTCCGTCCCGTAAAGCAAAGAGACGGAGGCAGGAAAACTCTCCGTGGTACCCTCCCGGGGGGAGGGATTGAGTGGTGAGGGGGTAAAAAAATAAATGGGACCGAGAGGAAGGCAGATGTCTCGGGTCGCACCTATACTCTCTCCCTTGCCTCCTCTCCTCTCTCTCTCTCTCTCTCTCTCTCTCTCTCTCTCTCTCTCTCTCTCTCCTCGAGTCGTAGCACTCCTAAGGTAAGGAGGGAAGCGTTGAAGAGAGAGGAGCCTAGGTTGAGGGAAAGGAAGGCTGGCTGGATCGCTTGTAAAAACCCCTTCTCGCTTGAGGAGAAAGAGCGTGCGTCCCTCGGTCTCCTCCCCCGCTTTTACGCTCCCTCCTCGGGGAATGGCGCTCAGTGTTCTCGTCCGTGCTTCCGGCAGTGTAGCTCAAGTCCTCCCGTGGTTCTATTTTTCTTTTTTTTTAACCGTTCCCCCGCCCACCCACTCCTTCTCCCGCCTTCACTCCATCCTTTACCGCAGATCCGAATGGCCCCGTCCTCCTGCTCCCGCAGAGTGGCATCGTGGCACCCTCGCTTGTAGAATGTTTTGAGGGTCTAAATAAAAGCTTGCCGGGAAGAATTGTGACTACGAAATGGAACTCCTTGTAGGGGGCGGTGCGTGTTTTGCCAGCATCAAAATTGGGTTTTATTGGTCTGCAATTATTTTGTGCCATACCCGCCTTTCCGAAATCCCCATGGGCAACCGAGCTTTCACATAATGAAATCATGAACGTCCACAAGGGCATACTCATTCATTTCAATTGCCGCTCCCTTATTTTGAATTGTCGCGGGTTTGAGGGGGAGAATTCAAGTTTAATTAGGTGCGCTCGCCGGAACAAAACTTTTAAATACGCTCTTAAATGTAAGAGACTCTCTTTAAAGGAAAAGCTCCCGTCCGTCTTCTCTCTTCCCTTATCTTGAATGTCATGTATCTTCCTCGATTTTTTCGGCACTTTTCAAGAAAATAAATTATTATTTGTTTGGAACCGCAGGAAGCATTTCGTATAACACAAGCAAACAAAACGGAATCAATTTTGCTGAAATCTCATTTAAAATCATTTTATTTGTGATATATTCAATCCAATGCTCCAAAAGATAAGTTCGTTGTCAAAATAAAATTTATGGATCCTTTTGTTTCGGAACTCTTTCCAAGAGACCAAGGATTACATCAGAAATTATATCGCTTCCCCTATCTCGCTAATCCCTTATCTCTTTTCAATAAAGGACACGCGCACATGGTCACGCATGGAGACACACACACGCACGTTTTTCCTCCGTTCTCCGTTACGCACCCTCTATCATTCGTCGATCCCGGTCTTGCCAGCCTCCTCTCCTCCTATCCCTCACGCCCTCTTCGTCGTGGATTTAAATAAAAGCCTCCTCCTCTATCCCCTATCAGTCCGCATTCCAGCCTTCGAACATTCCTCTTCCATTCCCCATCCCACTCCCGTGCCCCTTGGGTGGCCTCTCCCCCTCCTCCTTACTCATATATTTCGCCCTATCATTCCATCTCAATCCATTCCCCTCCCATTGCCCCAAATCCGCTCCTCTCCTCACGCCCCCTTCATCTGTTCCACCTCCCCCACCCACCCCCACCTGCTCCACCTCCCCGCCTTCATTGGTGGGACCTTTCCAAAAAGAAAACGTTCCTCCGGCGCGGAAAGGCGGCACTCCTCCCTTCAGCCTCCATCTCCGGCCTCATCTCTTCTTCCACCGATGCGTTCCATTACCGCCGATGCACGACTTGGGAGTGCCAAACCGGAGGCTTGTTTTCTCGGGCTATTTCTTCCACTCCGTGGCCTCTCTAGTGTGCACCTCTCCCCGCGGATTCCATTGCACGCCCCGTCAACCCGCTTTTTCAGACACTTAGTTCGCACGTCTCACCGTTTTGGCCTGGAAAAAAATATTTCCCGATGACTAAATGTTTTAATAACGTATAAAAACTGCCTTGAGAGCGCCAGGAAAAATAACCATGCAGTATTTTCGAGAAAGGCTCGGGGAGAGTGTATTCGCTGCCTTTCGCGGCCCGTATTTTCCTCGCAATGATTAAGGGGAAAGAACGACTTGATGTTTTTGCGAGGCGGGGTTCGTAAATTTGCAATCTCACCATTCCGAGAGGTTCTTTCTCTTGATTGATAGCATGAGGATTTGTATTGAGCCAGTTGGCTCAAAATGTCCCTGTTTATTTTCATTAGCATCTAACTCTCATTTTCAAGGATTCGATTCTTTGCATTTTATAATTGAAACTCAACCACAATATTCTTACTAAATGAGACATTATTTTCAAAAGTGAGAAGCTCCACATTTTCAATGTGAAAATTATGTTATGTAAAAGACCAAATTCATAATTTTTTCATAAAGAATCGGTTAATTATAATAATAAAACGAAAGCAATAAGATTTTCTATGTATGTGCATGCATAGGAAGAATAAGTTCAATGCCCAAGTATGAGAAAAAAAATTTGAGCCAGTGTAATTATTGTATAGAAATTTCACTTTTTGGGAAAGACTAGCAACATAATGGCCATAGTAGCGAGTACGTGAAACAATACAAGAATTGCTCTAGACGAGGAATGGCACTTACAAAAAGAAAGGAGAGGTAAAAAATTAAAGAAATATTCAGTATAGAGAAAACGCACGGAAGCGTGGTCGTTGAAGAGCGAAGATAGGTGTAGATTAAAAACTTTTGACTTGTTGTGGTA
The DNA here is from genome assembly GCF_022747635.1 of Hetaerina americana. Taxonomy (NCBI): domain Eukaryota; kingdom Metazoa; phylum Arthropoda; class Insecta; order Odonata; family Calopterygidae; genus Hetaerina; species Hetaerina americana. Next base: position 58,866,967 of record NW_027286874.1, on the reverse strand, counting down.
TATACCTATAAAAGTAGAGGAAATTAAATCGGCGAAAAGGAAAACAAACGATAAAGTACTATTATAGATAGATATAAGAGAGAAAGAAAGAAGATTGTTTTTGGGAGAAATCCCTCAAAATATGGGCAAACTAGGTGCAGTTGAAACGCGTATATAGAAGAAGTTATGGAAAATTGAAAGGATGTTACAAGATAGAAAATATGTGGTAAGCGACAAAGAAATAGAAAAAATATTAGGCATAATAGATTCCTTAAAGGAAGGTATATAGAAAGCATGTGGATATGAAGGACACTTTAATCTAATCTAATCTGTTAGATAATTTGATTGAATACAAAACAGTTCTTATTGGTGCAGTTTTTCTGACAGAACCAATATATTGTCTAATCGTTTTGCTGTTCGAACCCCTATGCCTTGTTACTGCAAATAAAAGTAATGCATCGCCAAGTGGAGAAATCAATTACACGAATTTTAAAGCTCAGAGCAATGGGTATTATTCAAGAGCTGTCGTTGAATTCATCGCATATGACTGAATTGAAATGAAGAAAGAGCGCAGCAGCCTTCCCATCCAATAAGAAAATTCCACTGGCCTTCACTCCAGAGTACGAGCAAGAAATATGACGGAATGAGATTTAAGGACATGAAAGGCGAGAGGAATTATGTCACCCTTGCTCGCAATATAATGAGAACAACTAGGAGGATCACTCATTGCGATGGTGAATGCATTAGCTCGGGAATTTTAGCCTTCCAACTGCTCGGATAATTCGCACGGCGAAAGGGGACCCTCCCTTGTAAATTTTTATGCACACTGTTCCAGAAATTTCTTTGATTCAAAGTTCCGGGTGGTTCAAACCCGACAGTGGGCATTTTCAATGGTGTTTGACGTCCCTGGCGGGCGGTTTTAAGTCTATTTACCTGATTGTAGTCTACTAGTCGAGGGCATTGAGAAAAGAGGTGATTATAAATGTCCAAGTCCTTCGAGTGGGCAACGATGGGAGAGGACACTTTACTTGCGACAATTTTCTGACGAGATCGGATTCGCGATTGTTGTAGTAGTATTTACCTGTTCAGTTCAAAAAAAGATGGGACTGTTTGAATGAATACTTGGTTTTAGTAGTTACGATCTAATCATGCTTATTACCTTAAAAATACAGCCCTTGGCTGCCAATAAAACGCTTCCAACTCTTTTTCAAGGTTTCGAATGCCGTCTGGAACGTTTCTTTCAGGATAGCCTTCAATTCTGCGGTAGAATTTTGTTGGATGTCTTGAATAGTTTCAAATCGGCGTCCTTTAAAGATGGATTTCAACTTAGAAAATACGAAAAAGTACTCTGGAACAAGATCCGGAGAGTAGGTCCTTCCACTATGAAGACTGGGCTTTGGTTTCTACGTCATAACATTACATCGAGGTTTTTCCTCCGGTGACGATTGTTTTTAAGCAGTTTTAATTATCGTTTGAACGATCGAGAAGTTCATGGCTGAGTTCAAGACGTTTTGGCTCTGTGCATCCATTACCACTCGCGGTACAAATTTGGAAGCAACGCACTACACGCCCAAAATCTCTGTCAAAATGGTAAAACACGATTCATATCCAATGAGAACTTCTTTTGGCAATCTCTCTGAAAGTTAACCTACGGTTTGTCCGAAATAAAAAATTCCGACTGTTGACTTGTGTGTCGTTTTTTGACGCAGACTGGATGCGGTTGTACTCTCAAAAATATTGTGCCCGACTCATAGATGCATTGCCGAACGCCTCTTAAATAATTCAAAAGGTAAAATGAAATGCACATGCGCTGCTTCTATAACTCTTTCATTTTCACCCACACAATAATTTGTAGAACAAGCGTGTGCAAGTTCAGACAAGAATTTTACGGAGAAAAGTCGAGATAGGGCCTCGAGCAAGGGGATGTTTTATGTATATAAATAAAATTAAATAATTATAAAATAATTATAATGTAATTATCATATATTTATAATACAATAAACTAATATAAAAATAATTATAAGGGTGTTATATAATATAAATTTATTTATTTATATATATATATACTAATATATACTATATATATATATATATATAGACACACACAGAAAAATAATATGTAAGTAAACAGGATTATATACATGTATATGCTTATAATCCTGTTTACTTACATTATATATATATATATATATATATATATATATATATATATATATAATCCCGTTTACTTTCATATTATTTTTCTATTCCTTGTTTTATAAAAATAAGTGGCCTTCACGCTAGGCAGGCGCGGCACGTCCCAGCACGCGTGGCTATTTGATATCGTTATCCCCGTCTAGTGAGCAATTTGCATTTTGAAAACTCATAATTTTGTTTACATGGTCTATCTTGTGAGAACAGTTAAACGGTTGAGGCTCATTGCAGCGTTTCCGCGCACTTACATATGAGTTATGTTTGGCGGTTTTTTTTGCTGTCGGAATCGTTTCGCCACGCCGAAAACTTTTGTGTTCTTTCCAAGTTCCATGTGCTCTCCCGCATTGCTCTTCCCTCTAAATCCCCTTTCCTATTTCCCAGAACGTCTTCTTCAACCGGAAAATCATTTCAATTCCTATGAGGATGGTTTTGTGAAAGATTTATTGCTATGAATCCCAAAAAATATGAGCAGTTGGCCAAAAAATTCATTCATACAGCCCCTTTTACTCTTTTGCTGTGTTTTTCCTCGCCAGGCCATTAATGCGATGATAGTTTTTTTCCTTCAAATTATTAAAAAGGTTATTATTAAGCATTAATTCTTTGGCATACATATGTTATATGAGCGAAATGATCGCGGAAAAATCGTAAATTACTCTCCAAGCGTTAAAGAACGTTACTGTTGGGCGGTATTTGGCATGTCATAACTCATGTAAACGTAAAATATACGTAAAAATTCATCTCTCTTCTTGGCACAGAATATCATATTTCCGTACAAAACGAATTCTCTTTAAAATAAATTGTCAGTTTTTATACCCCAAATGTGAATTTTCAGCCCGACGACCGTTGAAATATAAAACATGGATGCATATGAATAATGAATATTTATTAGTACTGACGTGCACAGCATGAACATGCGCTGTTTTTCTTCCCGGACAGTGATATTTGGAATAAAGGAAATATTTACTACTATATATACGTGCCTATTGCAGTCTATTACTTGCGAATATTTAGTCTCCAGGTTTTACTGCGATACCATCCATATATTTATCACCGAATCGAAAAATTTTAATAGTTCGCGAAAAATATTTATTTCATCACAAATTATTAGTTACCCAAAATAAAATATCTAACTTCTATCGAATGGAGATTTAATCCGCTGAAATAATGTCTTCAAGGGAATCTTTTCACATTCTTATGTATATTTATTTTGTATTAGTTTTATAACATTTTTTTTTACTCATTTTTAACTCAATGAAAATCAAATTTGAACGTCAACTTGGCTATTTAATCGTTAATTGTTGAGTAAAAAATAAATAAATTCGAAGTTAAAAGTCCGATTCTGTTGTTTTGGCGTTAATTTTAACCATATATAAGCTAATGCACGAGTAGTTACTGAATGACTAATTTGAGCTGCTTGAATGTGCATCATATTAGCATTGCATGGGATAACAATGCAAATGATTCATCATTAATCTGCTCTCTTGTTAACGTTACCCCTAGTGGACAGTCTTTTTGAAGCTAATCCAAACGCATAGGAGCCGATGTCACCACTTTATGTGCTCTCTCAGCCCTGAGGCTCAGTTCTTGAAAATCATGTGGCATGATGAAATTCAATCGTGGCGATGGCTCGCTGGTGCTGTACAGATATAATTTGAACCTATATCACCTTAGGGTGAAATAAGGAGCGTAAAAACAAACACATCAGGGACAATTTAGGACTAGAGAACAATCTTCCTGCATGTGGAGTAATAGTAGGTACGTAGGGTTAAACGAAAGGAGGTTTTTTACTTAGAGTTGAAAATTATTAACGAATAAAAAACTCCAATTCCTCAAGAAGATGATTCATAGGGATACTGATCCATCCAAATGCAGCCCACACTCCGTATTTATTTAGAATGTTTGAAGTACGAATTTTATTTAATGCCCTGAAAACTGGTTCAATCGGAGAAGCAGCAAGGGAATCTCAATTGATCAGTATTGAATGGAAGTGCCCACTTCATTTCCGCAATTTCCTCTAATTTTGCGTGGACGGTTAATGTAAACGGTATCCCCGCAGCGAGCCCACAGCGTCGAAGCTTAATTTGAAACCCCTCACGTCAACACTTTTTCATTCGTCTCTCCCATTATCCATTGTCATCGCTGAATCCTTAAATCTCTCAGTTCCCTCGTGCAAAAAGCCCCCATGACTGGACCACACTAATTTCTTCGTGATCCTCTGCCTAACGACCCACGGCCATCTTTCAACGCGCATTGACTTGCTCCATTCGCCGTGTCCTCTTTTGTCTTCCCATGCTCTTTTGGGCTTCCTCTCTCTCCTCGAGGATTAAGGGGAGTCAGAACAGAGAGAGAGAGAGAGGGTGAGAATATGTGATGACGTGCGCTGTGATCCTTCCCGGGGGGAAAGTAGAATTAAGTGGAAGAGGCGGCAGCGATGAAGGCGGGCTCTACAAGAGGAGAGGGGCGTGTAGCAGGAATTGGGGATGAATTTACTGGGGGAACAGCGGCAGTAGGCCCCGCCCACTCTCCCATTCTCTCACTGCGGGACATTGGCGACGATCCATGAAGAAAACGGACGTTGATATGGAGATTTTTGGTTCACCTATGTCCTCAGAAATAATGAGTTTAGATCGAGGCGGATCTTTTTTTTTCAATTAAACCGCAGGGGTACTTCCAGAATAGTTCGAATGTGTCTCACCGGCGTTGCACTATGTGGAAATATTATTGCCTACTTTGAAAATATACTATTTCATCATTATATGCTCGGTACACTGAAAGAGACTTCGGGAAAATTGTGCCAAGCTAAATTAGCAACTTATTTTTTGCTGTGAAATTCTCGGATTTCTCAAAGATGCATTTTATTTCCAAATGCTTTGGTATCTCGTAGGTTAAGTTAATTATTGATATCTTTTTCAGCCATCGTAGGAATCATAAACCAACACGGGAACCAGAAAATAATTCACAGTCCTTTCAAGAGTCATAATAACTATATATAAAAATCAGAGTAATAAACTCGAAAGACTGTTTGAAAGGGGTGAGTAGGGCCCATCTAGTACTAAGTCCAACGGTGTGTGAAATTTACACATCCGGGTAGGAGAGCCAGTTCCTTTCCTGTGAAGTGTGTTTTTTTCCAGGAAGATCTGGTACCCGAAAAATTGCACAGTTTGGGTGAAGATGACTACATGTGGAAAAATTAAATAATTAATGCTAAAGCACGAATCAAGATAAATTTTTCTAGGATCTACACACTAGGACCTCACTCTTATAGTTCCCGCTTAACATGACATTACGTTACAACAAACCTTGCTTTAAGCCTATGTTCTTTCTACTTCCCATCATTCTGTTTCGCGTGACTACTCATTTCACTTTCCGTCCTTATTTAGCATTCCATTTGTACGTATTGCATCGCATCCACTCTCCTTGATTTTTTTCAAGCCTCCATGTAGAAAAATTTATCTATTTTTAACTCTACTTTTCTAAATAAAATCTAAACGGGTTGTTGTTTTCGATGTTTGGCGTACCTAATTCAAGGATAAATACTTGTAATCTCAACGCATGTAATCCTAATTTTAAAATGGGTTATTATATTTGTTCTACCTTTTTGATGAAAAAAATTATCTTGTACATTAAATAGGTTGAAAATTTCCAAATAACTGCTAAATGAAGATATAACAAAGAAAACGAAGAGCGAATAAATGAAAAATAACGCTTTCCGGACTTCTGGAAGAAAGAGTTTGTCGAAATTAATTGGCCTCAACTAATGAATTAAATTTTAATACAAAACTGTGAACATAAATACTCGCTTACTTTGAAATGCTGACTTCCATTTCATTAGATCTGTCCTCCTTGACGGAGTCACTCAAATTGTTGTTCTGATTAATGGCGTCCTTCTTGCGCGAGAAACAATTATTAATTATCCGAATCCGTAATTATTACATTGCGCGCGACGATTCTTGATTGCATCTCCATCATAATTTTGAAATGATTTCCATGGACACAGAGAAAGAGAGAGAAAGAGGCAGGAGTGTGATGGGAGGGCTTGGCATATTGCTTTCACAAGCAGTCTCCACTTTTTTTATTCCCTCTGAAATTTATGGAAGAGGGATACTATTCTCTGTATTCCGAGAACGCGTTTTTAAATTGCAAGGATCGGAGGAGAGATGATCCACACCCACCAAGCTCTCTCGCTCCAAAACCTGTTGCTCCGTCGTTTTATTTCAAAGCGTATGTGCCGGAGTTTGGAGCGTCCCTCTTTTCATTTCGAGGGTCCCTTCTCTCCGTCTCCTACTCCTCCTGGCTGCGATTCGCGCGGATCCTCTCGCTCTCACCCTCTCTCTCTCTCTCCAAATTAAAAATTCTCTTGCCTTTCCGCATGCGGAAGAAAGGATGGAGCTTTCCCAAGATGCGAGGGCCAAGTTGGATTTTTTTTTCCTTTCCCCCAGCACAATTGTGAGGAACGAGGGATGGGAAGTAGAGAAAGGGGTGCGAGGGAGTGGAACACTCTTGGGGAATCTCACCTCCGAACGCGGAACTATAACTTCTTTTCATTGGGACGAGGAGGAAATAAGATAGGGACGAAGATGGATGAAAGAGATCGTGTCTGGTAGTATCATTTTAGTATGTAGCGTTTTTCATTAATATTGGGGTCGATATGGATGGACGCATGACGGAACGGGTGGCGTGAGTATTTATGCTGCTGGCTGTCACAGAGTATATTTTTCCGCCACTGGTCACATATAGTCGTGAGGCTTCGAAAGAATGGGTAGGGTATTAGTGATGTCATAAAGCCAAAAAAATATATGAATTCTTGAGCAATTAAAATTCCCGCAATACAGGTAAAGAATAACAATCTTTTAACGACAGTGTAATTGGAATTAATGGATAAGATATGCTCGGGAACAATCTATAAGAAAGTCAAACGCAGTAACTGGATCCGTATAACCTTGACTTAAGGTTTAACTTTGACTTATACCTTTCATTTATGAATTTTAGCAAGTTGAACATAGAAGTTTACCCAAAGCTTTTTGATTCATTTAACCGAAGCATTTGTTTTTTGAAAGTTTTACTTAGTGTACGCCACCTGGATGTAACTATTCGGTTTTTGGAGCTTAGCCTCAAAATCTAGTTATTCTCCTTTTTCTACCGCTGTTTAATTTGGTTCAGCCAGTGTGAAGCATGCCTACGTCTGCATGGTCCTCCTCTCAATTTTTATTCATTTTATTGAGAAAATAGTTCTTTTTTGAATTCTGAAATAAATTCTGGAAATTTAGCACAACCTTTTGATTAATCTAAAAGGATTTAAGTCTTTTTAAATGACAGGTAATAAATAAAAACTCGAATGGAACTTTCTCTTAAATGCAAAAACAGTCCTTATAAAGAAATTAAATGCTGTCATATAAGGGCAATAGTTTGAGCGATGTGATTCTACATATATTGAGTAATAATGGATATACTTCGCTTCGTTCGACTAGCTGGCTCTGGAATTTCCCATATTGCTTATATTTTGTAAGCGCGTCAACTATTTTACCAAGCGAAATGAAAATGGAAATTATTCATTTAACTTAAATCAATGTCATATTTGATGGATTAATTATGTAAATTTTTGAAAACAATAAAATAATAATACGGGTGATAATAAGACTTTTAAAAGTTGCATTTTAATTCTTTAATTCCCTGATTGCTATAAACAGTCATATCATAACAATTGTTTAGCAGTATAATTTGAATATCTTCAGTTATTACTTCTGTGTATATTTGTCATGCGTAGTGATTCCCTGAGAAAATTTGTTAAAGGTTATCAGGTTTTAGGATTACTATGCCTCCCAGAGATGTTTGCCGTTTTGGCATTTACCATTTTATTTACCGGAGCATAGCATGAAAAAGATATTTTCCTTTTTAGCTTGAAAACCTCTGCTGCTGATAAATTGGCTAAAATAATATTACGTTGTTATCTAAAATGGCCATTTTAATGTAAAATAGGTTTATTAATTTAGGTTTTGCTATTATTAATACTGCACATTTAGGCTCATTAATATTTAAACTGATGTTTTTGAAGTTTCGTTCCTATTATTGAAATAGTTTTACGCCAAAGTTTGGTACTCCTAACCTAGTTGAATCCTAATTTAGCGTGCAAATTCACAGAAATGGATTGCGTTTCGTGCGTATTATGTGATGTGATGAACAGTGGGGCCCCTAGTACGGTCCGCGACCTGCAGTAGGGAAAAATTGCCCTTTGCGCCAACATAATCGGAGGAAATGGAGACACGTGGTGAATATGTTACCACTTGAAAGTTTGCCATTGTATAAAGCTATTAGTTGATCATAAAAATAGAAACAGGGAGGAATGAGAATAACAATAAATATTCTATTTTAACATAAAGTAATCCAACATAAATCGTGATTTCAAGGGTACTTAAAGAATCGGCTCTCTTTCTCCATGCATGCGGCGGGCGAAAATAATCAGATGAGTAAATGATTAATCCTTCAGGATTTCCTCTCTTTCGAATTACTTTATTTTGTATTAGGTTGAACTTTATTGTTCATCATCTTTTCGCACAGATAGGTAATCACTTTATAAATAAAAATATAATTGAAGGTTTTAAGTATTTCATCGATAGGGTCTATTTTCAGGAATTTTAGTCAAAGTCTCTTTTAAGATAGATGTTTGTAAACAAAATCCGGGAAAAAGTGAAAGATAAAATGACAAGCGTATTAAAAGTACAATTTTAAAAGCCATGTTGCCATGCATTATAGTTTTCTTTTGTCGAAGTCTTCCTCCATAGGTACCTAGATTTATATTTTGACATAGACAAATCATAGCGAATTCCATCAGCACATTTACTCTCCTCTATATATAAGACTTTCTATATCCTTAAAGCAATGTCATCAATTCAATTGGTCGTGTCGCGAAAGTCTCGTCAACGTTTAGAATAGCAATACCCCAAATTGACCCGTGAGCTACTGAGCGAAGGGACGAAAGCGTCATTTTTTTTGTTATTTTGTATGCACTAATGTCCGTGTGCCCGGAAAGTTCGCTCTGAAATAATGTACACAATCAAGGAGCTGTTCGATCGACCTCCTAAACGGTTAACCGTGATGTGGATTCAGCCCTCAGTACGGAGTACAGAACTAAATTATGCACGCCCACCCCGTGGTTCCATCCGCTTTAAGTGGAGCAAAACGTCCGAGGATTCTCACACCCCCTCACGGCGACTCGTCGAGTCCTTTAAGGAATGGCATCAAACTTCTCATCCGCCCCAGGGAAGCGAATGCGCAGATTTTGGATAAAAACAGACGAGGAGTCTGTTTGCGGAAAAAAACTAGGAGATAAATACAAAGCTTTCCCTCTCCCACCCGAGCGGACTTCTTGTTTCTTCCTCTTCCGCGGCGAGGGAACTCAGGCGAGCGGCGGGCGTATCACTCTCGTGCGGATGAGACCAGCAGCCCTTTCTCGGATCATTTTTATCCCCTCCCTTCCGGTCGGCCGGTTAGGGGATCAGGGAGGCAAGTGGGAGTTGGAGGAAGTGGAGGAAGAATGGGTCGCTCTAGGAGGAGTCCGTGATAAAGTAACGGTCCCACCCCGCGACCGGGAGACCCGAAAATGGACGCCGACTTGTAGAGAGAGGGAGGGAGGCGAAAGAAGAATGGGCGGGGAGAGGGGAGGGCGGAAGATGAATGGCTTTTCATTTTCCTGAATATTTGCGGAGATAAAATAAAGAGAGGGAGAGTGGGGAAGGGAGACGGGCGAGTAGGGGGTTTGGGGCCTCTCGGGCGATCGGTCCTCCCTCTCTCTCGACACAATATCCGGAGGTATCTCCGGGGTCCAGGCCGCGAGCTCACTCCCTTCTATGTTTGTGCGTGGGTGATGCAAATCTGGAGAGGGGAGAGCATGTTCGGGGCATTTTGGTGGGGCTACGTGTTCACTCCCCTCTCCCTTATGACCCCATCCTTGCACCACCGCGGTGAAATCTCTACTGCACGCACCGTCCGAGTGGGTAGATTCGGGGGGAGGGCGAGGTGGAGGGAGGATCTTGGTGGGAGAAATCGCCCTCACCACCGCTCTCCCACCCAGAGAGCAGGTTGTTTGCAAGGGATATCTCGTGGGTTCGGGTGGACCGTGACCACACTCCTACCCCTACAACCCACCCCGAGCGTTCCCATCCGGCCGGTCTATGTGGCTTTCCCTCGTCCTTCGTCCGACCACTCACCCCTACTGCAGAAAAATCTAAATTTACGATCCCACCCCTGTCGGGTCGAGTATCCCTGAAACTCACCCCTGTCTCTTCCACCAGGGGGTGGCGGAGAGGGTGACGAGGTTGGCAGATAAGAAATCGCGCTCAGTCACGTCCGTTTTTATTTCAGTCCATCAATCTGACGTGGACGTGGGAGAGAAACTGAGTGGGGTATATACCCTTACCTGGCCTCCTTCTCGATCCCGTCCTTCCCTCTTTCTCTCCCTTTCGGAACGTATCATTTCGTCAGATATCCTCACGGGAAGGTGATGTCTCCCCGTTCCGTGACGTCTAACCTTCCATAAATCCAAATGAAAGCCTCCCGCGCCGTGAAATATCTTGCGATTTAAATACGCTCATCCGGCATTTTTCTCGAATATGATGTACTTAAGAGTTCAAATAATGATAGTTTATATATATATATATATATATATATATATATATATATATATATATATATATATATATATATATATACACACACATACATATCTTGTGTGGAAGTCTCACGGATGTGAATAATAATGTATATCAAGAGCGCACTAGCAAAGAAACACCCAAAAAAGGAAAGAAACTCACGTTTCCGAATTTTCAGTTCCCTCCTCTCTCTTGAGAAAGGTGGTATCGCCGCCGAAAATTCGGAAACGTGTAAACTTCTTTTATGTGTGTATATATATATATATATATATGTATATGTGTGTGTGTGTGTGCATAGAGAAATTTATATATACATATATGTATAAAGAAATATATATATATATATATATATATATATATATATATATATATATATATAAATGTAATTATGCCAGAGGAGGGTTTGCTCTCTTACTTATTTGGTCTAGGGGAATGATGTGTGTCATAATGTGACCAATTAGGGAATAACATTACTGAAGTTCTCAAAACTATTATCTATGCCACCGTTATATTCCAGGCACTGTGTCTCTAGCTCGTTATAGACACTTATTTCCTCCCCTACACTCATGAAAACCTCGTGGGCCATTTTTTAACCACTTCCATTTCCGGGTTCATTGGTCAGTTGATCCCATTAACCTATTACATTTTGATCCAGGTTGTACAAGATTAATATATAAAGTATCGGTAAAATATTTTCCTGCCGTGTGCATGAAGTGCTAAATTTAGACCGACACTTAAGTTTGCGCCAGAGGGTGGGTGGTTTTGGAATTGATAAGATGACAGTGCACATCATTACCACTGAAAATTTGGCGATGCGAAAGACCTGCGCTAATTTCGTTCCGAAGGTCTTGACGTACGACCAAAAGCATAGTCAAGTGTCTGCTTGCAAAGGTCTTTTGCAGTGACATCGCAACGATTCCCCAATCCCCTTGCAGCACCGACTTGGTAGCAGTAGACTTTTCTATTCCCAAAAGTGAATTCCTCCCTCAAAGGGTACCACCATGGGACCGTAAGTTCCGTCAAAGAAGCTTGCATTCGTGCCCTAAAGGACCTTCCGGAATCTGTCAACCAGGGAGTCTTCGAGTGTTCAAGAAGCCGCTGGCCAAAATGTGCCGACGCTCAAAGGATATACTTTGCAGAATAATGTGAACTCGTTGCAATATCAGAAATAAATCAAGTTTTCCGAAAATTTTACCGATGCCTTTTATACAAACCATGCCTGTCTGAAAATAAGTGAGAAGGAAACCTGAGGGTATCAATTATAATCGCACTCAATAAAAGTGTCAAATGATCCAAAACTATGCAAAATATATAGCCATTTTTTTTGGTTTAAATTAGAGGAAAGGAAAAAACGCCTTTCTCGATGTTTTCCTTTTCTCCCACACCAAACTCGCCCGATTCTCCCTCCTCAAACATTTCGCCGGTCCCTCCTTCAATGCGTATCTCTGTTATGTGACTCCACGACCCTTGAGTGAATACCTAAGCGTCTCGCCACTGTCCAAAGTATTTCCAAAGTTCCCCGCATGCCATCGTGTCTCCATGTCCCCAGTCCTTTCGGAGAGAATCAGCATACATTTTATCATCTTCTCATTTGTAATCGGAAAGAATGCGACTTGGTGGACGAATCACTCCTGATATAAATAAAAAATCTCTGTGGGGACATTTCGTGGAATATAAAAAACTATTTTAGAAAGAATTAAATTTGAAAAAAATCCCGACAAAGTTTTATCACATGTAAATAAAATCAAATTTACAATATATGCGTTTTAATTTAATCCACAAACTTGGAATGAGATGAGTGTATGCCGTCCAAGATTTATTTATTTATCAAAAAATTTGGTTGAAAATCCACGCTTTAGTGTTTTCATTTGAAAATGTTATTTGACTTGAATAACTCTGCATTTATCGATATTTCATATTTTCAAAGCATAACATATCTAGAAGGGGATGAAAATAATGTGATATCCCATTGCCGTATTACGGTGTCATGGATGACATTCATTCTAAATTTAATTATTGCCTTGATGCCTTGGTGGCCCTCATGGTGGCCTATGGTGGTACTCATGTAATATAATGTCTATTAGCACAAGAGAATAACTATAACTCAAACAATTAAGCATACAGGGTGTCACCCAAAAGTGGTAGGACTGATTTTCTCTGGCGCGAACGGAGCGGTGGAGGGAGATCTGCCTGGCAGGGTAAGGTGGAGGGGGCTCTTAGCAACAGACCGACACCAACCTCAGTCGCCTGTGGGCTGCCGTTGAGTGAGGACACCGTTTTTAGTGAAGCAAGTCTTTTGTCCGCGTCGAAAAACAAAATGAATCTGAATTTAGAGCGACGTTATTCCGTGAAGTTTTGTGCGAAACTCGGAAAGACGGCAACTGAGACCCTCGATAAAATCAAGCAGGCTTATGGGGACACTGCCTTAAGCCGTTCCACAGTATTTGAGTCGCACAAGTTGTTTAAAGAGGGTAGGGAGCTCCTTGAAGACGACCATCGCTCCGGACGGCCGTCGACGGCAAGAACCGACACGAATGTGGACAGAGTGAGGACACTGCTGAACACAGACCGACGCTTAACCAGTGAAGAAATTGCAGACCAGTTGGGTCTCTCTGCATCCAACGTCCAACGCATTATTTCACAGGATTTGGCCATGCGCAAGGTGTGCGCCAAGATGGTGCCGAAAATTCTGCCATGGCGCGCTCGTCGTCAGACAGCTCCTGGCCAAATACGGCGTTGCCACGTTGCCGCACCCGCCCTATTCTCCCAATCTGGCAACGGCAAGAACCGACACGAATGTGGACAGAATGACGACACTGCTGAACACAGACCGACGCTTAACCAGTGAAGAAATTGCAGACCAGTTGGCGTTTTGACGTTTTGACTCGATAAAGGCCGTTCAAGAGGCTTCGACGAGGGTCATCAACGGCATCCCCAAAGAAAATTTCCAGCGGGCGTACGGGGAATGGAAGCAACGTTATACTAAGTATGTAGCAGCTCAAGGAGCATACTTTGAAGATTATTAAGTCGATGTAAGTATAAAGTCAATAAAATTCTTGTAAAAAAATCAGTCCTACCACTTTTAGGTGCGACCCTGTATATACACATTTTCGTTGCTAATAAACGGAGCCTATACTTTAAATGAAACTGATTTGACTGTAATATATGGAGAATCAATATTAAAATAGGCAGAAGTGCATTGATATATTATTAAAGTAACCCAGCCCAAGGCGGAGAATTCGCATGCCTGTGTGTTATCCCTTTTTCCTTATGCTTGTAAATATTATATGAGTAGTCGCATGAATAGAAGGCGGGCGCATGGACCCCAGTGTTTCTGCATCTTTGTGTAATTTATTCAAAACTATTCAGCTTAGAAACCACTACATTTATTTGGAAAATTCACTGAAGACATTTATATGATCACGGAAAATAACAAGCCCTTTAAAGCCAAACTGGCAAAATGAGTTCAAACCCCTTTTCATGGGAATGTATGGGTGCTTAAACCAGCCTAACTGGCATATATTCCAGGTAAAAGTAGGTGAGACAGGCGACACACTTTTATCAGAATTTAATTCCTACTTTCAATTAATAGAGTAGACATTAAGAAGAGTATAATTCTATGCAAATGTATGCGAAAGTTTTTGCAGTAAAATTTCGTATATTTCCATATTCATCCCTTTGATGGCATTAACCGAAATCAGTAGTGGAATATCAATGAACAAAATTGAATAGATTTAAATTGAAATTAATTTAAATCAATATTGTTTAATCTTCTTTAGCTATCAGTTGTTGGATTGATTTTCCGCAATACTGGAAGCCATTACCAAATAAGCCAATGTATAACCGAAATTCATCTACTTGAATAATCGACTTACGCTATATTTTACTTGATAATTTTCTTTCCTGCTTCTCATGCATATAATTCTCTATTTCTATCGTTGATAAAAAATTATTGATTAATTACTTATGTAGTTCTGCATCTTTTTCTCCAATCAGGCTGAATTTTTTGGATGTCCTCATTTAAAATTATTTGACAACCGTGGCGTAGCATTCTCTTCTCCATTTCTCCATAGACCAACTTTTATCTGTTACTTTGTCTCAATTACTTCCTTCCTAAACAAATTGGCATTATTTCGCTGAATTTTAATACATTCATATTATATTAATACACATTAAATATCAAGGGATATGATATGCCTGCAACAGCCCGTTCATTTTAGTTTTCCTAATACTTTCACCACTTTTAATTGCTCTCTTCATGCTGATCGCGTATCTATTTTCTGTCGTTGAAGTTTATCCTTTAACCCTATTTCCTTTAGGATACAAATTAAAAAGTTTTGTTTCACATTGTCATAAACCTTAGCGTGATCCACGAAGGATCTGAATTTTTCGTAGTATTATTATTTTCTCTACCACAAGTTGAAAATAGAAATAGCACCATCTGTTATTCCATTTCTGCTAAATCCCAAATGATTTTTCCTTAAAGAATCTTTTATCGCGTTTCAAGCCATTTTAAATCAACTATTCTTCTTAAAATATTCGATGCATAAGATGAAATTTTCAGTTTCAACATTAGACAATCCTGTACACCTTTAATTCCATCCTTTTATTAATTCTTTTTTCAAACAAGAAAACTCTATTTGAAGGCTGTGTCTAAATCTAATTCGTGAACCCTTTCTTCATTACAATTGTAGTTCACCGATCCCCTGTTTATTTTCAGGTTTGTACTCCACCGAAATGAACGATCCAGCACTCTGTGTGACGTAGTGCTATCATATATCACCTCTTTCTCTCCTATCAGAGTTGCATGAATCATCTTTCTGTAATAGATATTTCAAAAGATTCTTTCAACATTTTCTGTTTATCTTTATATATTTCAGAATTTCAACATTAGAAGTTGCATTGAATTGGGTGTCAATTCTTGCTAAATTAGTACTACACTGAATATGCTGCTTTAAGTTTTTCTTGTGGGAAGTTATTTTACACGTCCTTTAATAGGTACGTCTCAAACTTATCGCTATCCATTATTCAGATCTCATGTCTCATTTTTTTGTAGCATTTGTTCCCTTTCTCAGTTATTGATTTCTTCTCTTACTCCTCTCTTCCGCCAAGACCAGCACTTTTTCTGCGACTCATGGCTTATTTTTCAGAGCTATACTTTTATCTCTACCTCCACCCCACAGTTTTCTTTGCGACTTCCAATATTCCACTTCCCTTATCTTGCCATCCTTTTCCGATCCATCATGTCCTGTTAGGATCTTCCAGTTTTTCTCAGCTGTCTTCTGGAATCCCATTGGTTCTGTTTTCTTCGTTCTACCTACCTTTTGGTTCTCATCGATTCCTTTATTTGCCTGAATGTATGTTGCACTGGATTAGTTACAATAAGGTTGCCTTCAAAGTTTTCATTGGATGCTTTCCAGTTTTTCATTGGATTTATAGATATCGGCTTCACCAATTGATATTATTTTATGAAATAAGACTACTTTTTGTGTTCTCCACATATACTTTAAAAATATGTTTACCGCAACCTCTTTTTTACTGTTATAGCCCTTCAATTACCTCTCATATGTTCTTTTCTTTGCTCCAAATCATATTTTCTTCATGTTTTTCCAATATTTTCCGTCCATAAATGGTGTCAATTTTCTCATGATCATTATTTCAGTTTAATCCCGGTTGACCACCTTTGCATAGTGGCCAAACATGCCTTCTAGATTATCATCGCCTTTATTTTAAGGTATTTTAACTGCTCTAACTAATTCATCTTTAAAATTCCTTTCCCTGAATTTCATATTTACGACACTTATTTATGGTCTTTCTCTTTCATCTTTATGCCTCCAAACAAAATTCTCTTTCTCCTCGCTGCAATTATTTTAAACAAAACCTGAATTTCCTTTGCTGTTCCTCTGTGAATAATGACGCTTATGTGTAGTTGATGCTCTTAATCTTTGCCCAATTCAGTTCAATTTTACCTAAGGTCTTAGGGCAATTTTATGTATCCTACTTTATATTTTCCGGCATTTTCCTCATCCACCAATTAGTCTGAAATTTGACGCCGGGTATTAAATCTATCTTTTGGAATCTAGATTATTAGAGGCACCAGGATGGGAATCACTCACTTGTTGAAGGTTACTCTATGGATTAAACCTCTTGCATAAATACTAAACAAGTCTCTTCTGCTGTGACAATGAAAATGTATTATTACTTTACTACGGTAGGAGAGATAATATAAGAAGAATTAGATAAATCAAGTGAGAAACCGACAGTTTGAAGATATCATTTTTCTCTCGAACGGTAACAGATCAGAATAGCGTTAAGCAACCGCACTTGGAGAAAAAATTGCATTTCAAATTCCAAGGGACTCAGAATGTTATGATCTAAGTCTTATTTTATTGTTCTTCATGTTACCAGCAGCTCGACTCGTACGTATGGAGCATGAGAATAACTTATTACATTGTTAACGTCTTCTTAAGAATTTTAGTGCATAATTAAAGTTTTTCGTCATTATTATTTATTGTAAGGGGTCAGGATTTTTTCAGGAAGACGGAGTATCTAGTAAGAAAATACGGCCTTGAGGGACACCAGCTTTGGCATTGTTTTCGTTACTCTTAATGGTTCGGAATTTTACATGGAAAGTTCTATCTTCTAAGAACGAGTGCGTCAGTGATAAAATCCATTTCCGGAAGTCCCAGTTTTCTATTAGGACCAGGAGACCTTCGTGCCAAACCTTTTTGAATCCTTTTGACATATCAACGTATACCCCATTTGTAATTTCTTTTTCACTAAAATTATCGCTGACGAAATTCACCAATCTGTGGATTTGATGTTCAGTGAAGTGTCCTTTACGGAAATCAAATTTTTAGTGCGGGATAATATCATATTTTCCCGCGTCTGAGTAATTATGGTGCTATCAATCTTTCGAAAAATGTCCTGAGGCATGACCGTGGAGATATTAGGTGAAAATCTTTTCCTATTAATGTATTACAGCCTTTTTGGGAATTCATTTAATCGCGGCTTAATTCTAACGTTAGGGGAATTTCCCAGGGCGATGGACTTGTTTGCGATTCTTGCGACTTCTATTGGGTGCCTTTTTATTATTTTGTTTGCTATTTTGCCCACTTCTGGGGATTATCTGTATCGAAGTTCAAGCGATACCTTTATTAGAGTAATTAAACACTTTCGAAAAATATTTGTTTCTTTCTTGAGAAATTATATCTTAAATATGTTGTTTATGAATCTTTCCCTTGTTCATGTGCCATAAATACGGAGAAGAGGATTAAAAATATGTAAAATGTTAATATTATTCTGTCTAAAAATGTAACTTGATTGCTTCAAAAACAAAATGACGTTGTTTCTTTTCATAATCGTGCAAAAAACTAATATCATCGATTTCTCATGGATTTTATTTATCCTAACTCTGAGAATAAGTAGATTCGAAGTATTATATGTTTTAGTAAGCATGTTATGCACTTTTTTCCTGTGATAAGTAAAATTGTTTCATGCCTTAAATTTTTAGTGAAGGTGACCTTCCACATACGTTCTTCTACTAATCTAGATATTTTTTCATAATTTAACTAAATTGAAACAGAGAAAAGTTGTGGAATTTCTGTATGAGGCTTCAAAAGAATTTGAATTAGCTTGGCAATTAATAGGGTAATGAATTTCCCGAGCTACGAAAGATTCGGATAAACTCATTTCTCACTGATCTTTTTTCTGCCCTAACAGTTATAGACGCTAAAGCCTATTTATTTAAGTATTTGCAGTTTTCTGGGAGATTTGGTTGCATTCATTCTTTTTCTTAGCCTCTATGCGAGAAAAGAGTGCTCCCTTTCAGAAAAGAGACGAGAATATATTTCGTGCCGAATTCCTCGGTGTATCCTTAAGAAAGCAGAGTATCTCTAGCCATTTCCTATTGAAATAGGGCAATTTTTCTTCCCAGAATTACTTTATATCTTTCATATTTTTTTCTTAAGGTATTACATTAGAGCTGTGGTGAAAGACGGTGGTTTATTTAAACTCAGTCCGACGCATATTTTTGTTAGCATCTCCTTTGAAGATATCTCATCTAGTGGCTTAAATCCTTTTCATAGTGTGCTTTGGGTCGCCTGATTATTGCTCTTTTAAATCTAAACTTAGGCAACTAGCGCTCAGGAGTATTTTTTGCTTGTTTTTCAACTAACTCCCGTCCTTGGAAATTTATCTGAGTAATTTCACGAATGTAATTTGGTTTTTTCAAAGATTTCCTTTTTAAAAACGTGAATTTTGGCATTTGAATTTCTAATTTGGACAGATTTTGGTTCACCTTAGAAATCGGTAAGGTCATTTTGCGAAGGGAACTATCAACCTAATTATAGGGGTACCTCAAGTATATTTTCACCCAATCACCACCGGTTGGATGCGTCATATCCATTAACACGAAATGTTACATTAATGTCACTGAAACATCTTTAAAAAAAAGGTACCCTGAATAAATTGCGTATCTGGATTCAGTTACTTTCATCCTCTTGAATGAAATTTGACGTAAATTAAACTTAAAACCACGTCAAGTGTTTCTTGGAAGCGGAGACACCTTTCGAAAATTCAATCCAATTTGATGCGGGTACCATCTTTTCTAAATACTCTGGATGAACTTCTGAATATCGATATTATGGTCTTGCAAATCATCAGGTGAAAACGAAGGATGGACGAATATGAAATTTTAAAGTAGACGGAAAGAATTTCTTGCAGCACCAGTGTTCGCAATGGTACCCTCGAGATTACTGAATGGCGCGGAGGAATGACCCAGTTTTGTGGGAATTGAAATTCCGCAGTTGGTCAAAAAAATGAGGGAGATCCTCGGAAGAGAAGAGTAAAATTGATGGAGAAAGGAAAGAGAAGGGGAGAACGGGTGAGAGGACAGAGGAGAGAGAGGGTCTAAGAGAGTGCGAAAAAAGTTGAAAGGGATAGGGAATAGGTTTTGGAGGGGGTAGCCAAAGAAGGGGGCTATAGTGGAGTCTGCAGTACGGAATATCAAGTCTGAAACGGCGAGATCGTATTATGTACCATTTGCTTAACGGTCGGACCGTTTGGAAATTTCTTTCCCTCTTTCATCTCTCCCATCTCCTTTTCCCTCCCCAGACTCGTGGACCTTATACTCACCACCGCATCCCATCCATGTGTCTCCCCCGTCTTCAAAGCCCTCCTCCGTCCCCCCTCGCCCTCCTCCACCTCTCTTCTTTCATCTCGCTCGGAATTTACATTTAAATGCGTCGCAGCGCATGGAAGGGGCGTGCGGTAGCGTCTGCGTATGGATGTGTGGCAGGGTTTTGCGGGTGCAATGGGTAAGTTTCGCCCCGTGTCCAGAGTTGCAGTTGTATGACGAATGCGTGCTTGGAGCACCTTGCGTTATCTCCGCTTCAGTCGTCATAAATGAATATGTATCTCTCGTCTCGGGCAAGTGGGGGGGGGGACCCACCAGCCCGCCGCAGTTTAATGGCAATTTTGTAGCGTAACAGGGTGGGATGGAGAAAGTAGAAAGGAATTCAGCATGACTGCCTTACTGGTTTATAAATGCATAATGAGAATGCGGTTTGGGATGGTTTCCCTTTCACGGCTGTATGTGTCTCTTTTTGTAACCTTAAAGTCACAGTCATGACACAACCGTCAGGTGACTTTGGGCTCTTGTTCCACATGAAGTAAAATTTTCCATTTTAAGTGAGAAAAATGTATTACCACAAAACATTTAGCTTTAGATTGCTTGAGGAAATTTTCTTTCCTCTCACTTCCCCTTTTAAGGAGTTCTTACGAGCATTTAAAATCATTTGGTGAGAAAATATTCCAGTTGCTTTACGTACTTGTAATTAGCATCTAGCTTATCATTTATTTTTCAGGTGCATTAGAAACGCAATAGCTTTCCCAATTGTCTCTGGTTTAAAGATCCTAAATTTATGTAATGGTAATGGTTTATTAAAATGGCTCCTTTTAAATTTACGTAAAAACAGTTAGCAAAATAAAAATAATTTGAATAACGGTACAGCATGTCTTCAAAATAATAAGACAGGGAAAGTAAAAGGATTTTGTGCCGTGACGCCACGAATCTAGGAAATGTTTAGCACTAGTGTACATCCTGACAGTACTGTGAGTTGGTAATAATGATCGCCAATCTCTACAAGTTGCGGGAACACGGGCCTTGGAGATCAGAAAAATATCTTTGAGCACAGTTAATCATATGAGTGTAGTTTCGCATTTACAAGCGTGTTGAATTGACAAAAAAATCCAAAAAGTTATATAATCGTTGTTTGAATCCTTCAAAAATATATCCCCAGTATTTTTCTCCTGAATAAAAATTGATGTATTCTATTTTATAATTTCTTTGCTATAATTTTCATTTGTAACAGGCGAAATCAGCTTACCGTACTTAAATCCGCAAATATGAGAGCATGAATCTCAAAATCATAACTCAAAAACAAACGGGATATTGGTCCAAATGAGTCCTTCATAGACCCTGTTGTCATTACTGAAGGTTCGGTACTGTTATGGGGACATTCGATGTAGGTCATGTACAACATTCGATGGCCGCTGATTGAATACCTTCGCGGAATAGCTGTTCCCCGACTATACTTCCTGAAATAGAAGTAGTTTAGGAGACAATGGCTGATGAGCAATAACATAATGATTTTCCGCGTACTCTGCTGGAACATTCTACTCGGTATATACCTTTGATAGGATACCTCTCCGAAGTCGTAGAATTGGTTATAAACTATGGTATCAGACTAAACTACGACGCTTGAATAAAAATATTTATGTTCTTTTTCACGTGACCGAAAATACATTAACTTTGTGTAGAAAATCTAAATATCTTCCATTAATCAAACATTTAGGATGATAAAAGTGATAGGAAAACTAACTTAGGACTAAATAATGTATTCTGGGAATATATACTTTGATTCCAAGTATACATCCTGAAATGGGTATCTAAAAAAATCATAATAATAAACATGTCAACAAAATTATCAATAAATTTGACAATTGATGAGTGTTTAAGCCTTTTAGAAGGATACTTCCATAACATACGATCCAACCGCATTACCTTGATACAAAAGAAACAAGATAAACTTAATCACTATACATAGTTTACAAGTTTAAATTGAAAAAAATTATATTAATGAATTCAAGAAGTATAAATTTTTCATGAATCTTGATGAGAGTCACAATGAGCTATTAAAATATTTAATATTTCTCAATTATTCTTACTTTAAGATCTGAACCCAACCTCAAGTGTGGATAAATCCTCCAGAACCTCCCGGATTTCTAAATCTCGTATGCAACAAGGAAAAGGTAGGGTGGCGAAGACTCCCTGTTTCCCAAAGACGTTTTTGTTAAAAGGGATGATGCGTACGCGTATCCTCTTTTCGTTCCATAAATAAGGTAAAAAAGGGCTAAAAGGATACGAAGGAGAAGGCCCATAAGAGGACCTCAAAATAAAAACTTTATTGGTGGAGTTGACGAGTGGGAGTTTGATGGGAAATGAGAGATCAAATTCCATCGATTTCCTGAAGTGAAAGAAGGAGAGAATGGAATGGAGCCCCGATATGGCTTCTCGCTACCGCACACGGTACTATTATGGTCATGAAAGCCGTAAAAAATACGCTTCACCACGGAGCACGGGCACATGGCTTACAATTTATGGTGGCCTATATACAATGAAATTGTTTACTTGAGAGGGGTTAAAAAATTATCAACATTTTAACCTCTTTTCACGTAAATTTTGCGGTATATTTCATTTTAATTTGCGGTAGAGATGTCGCCCGTATTATTTCTTCTGCAGGTTATGTATAATGAAGTTATGCATAACGCTATGGCGTATGCATAGCAAGTATATGAATAAAAATTCAACTAGGTATCGTGAAATCACCTCGGGATTAAACGGCGTGAAACAAACATCGTAGTCACCAAACGCCGTTTCTGCAGTGTAAGGACCCGCCACGCTCCACATAATAATGTGAAATCATTGTTAAAACTTGCCATATATCAAATTAAGCACAATTTATGCTTCTTAAGCGCAATTTATTATGCTTATTTCTTTGATTGGTTGCTATTGACTATTGAAATAATTGATTAATGAAAATTGTGGTATGTAATTCACACTTTTCACTTTATATCGGTGAAATCCACGCGCTAAATTATCAAAAATATGTAATTGATATTCCGTTGATTCTTCTTTTCATAAATTAAAATATTTTATTGAAGGGCCTACTTAATTGAAATGGTTTTAAGATTAAAAATGCCTGCTATTACAGACACATTTTTTCAATTTTTTACTTTATTTTGTGGAGAAGAAAAAAGTGAAAAACTGTGGAGAAAGTTGTGCTGCTTGATTATTCTGCCTCATTCTAATAACAAAGAGTCGTATTGAAGAGTGGTTTAACCACTATAATAGTGTGTATCAATAAATCCAAAGAGCAGCGGGATATGCCGCGACAGTAACTTTACCAGAGTCATCCGTTGATGTGCATTTTAATTCACATCAACGTCCCAGTCTACTTAATTGAAATGTGAACCCGGTGAACTATTTACATACTTTGAAATTGATACATGTTTTGGTTTTTAAAAGTTATCCATCTTTGCATGGAATTAGTTTTCTTGCCGTGTTTGGCATTAGCGAAAAGTTTTCCTCCCTAAAATTTTTCCTATGTTATTAAGAGGAAGGTACATCAGGACACAGTGGAAATATTTCACATTGTGTAATTCGGTCTTTGAATTTTTGGATGGTTCAGGCAGTCAACCAAAGCAGGGCAACCTCAAAAAAAACCACCTTTAGCGGTCATAGGATTTATTTATTCAGGATGATGTTGCATTTAGCCTGGTAGAAGTATTTAAGGAGGAATAATATAGCTGGAGCTTTAATTCCTCTCATTGTTAAAGTGTTTGTTATTAATTAAATAAGTATAACTGTTTCCGAGACAGTCCAAACAATCCGGACCATCATCGACGTATCCAAAATAAAATACGACCTTCAACCACGGTTTAAAAATGTAACGACAAGTGAATAATTAAAGCATTTAAGGATTCCGCCCGGAGAGAAATTTTGGGAACCGTGCCTCGCGTTTTGGGCAGTACCCCTCCGAAGTTAATGTAAATGTTAACCCAGAGCCAACCGGAATCGGTCATACGGCTGACTTCCGGTGTACTCGTAGGTAAGTACGCTGGAGTGCTAAGCCGCCACCATTGGATTACGGTAAGGAGATGCGGCGGCCGAAAGATAAGCGTCACTCGGCACAGTGCAATTGCACGGTCATTTCGAGATCGGGCTTCGCAACTACGGCAAGTGGGCTTGAATATTGGATGGGTCTCCTGCGGGGGCGAGCGCGCGCTCGAAGCGGCGGGATCGGGTGCTGCCTTGCCGCCGCGGATGAATGATGTAGGGCAGCGGGGGGGAGGGGCCGGTCGGAACTCCACGGCCCCCCGAAAGGTGGGCGGCAGCTGCACCTCCGTTTCCTCCCTATCCTGGTTCCCTTTCCCGCCTCCCGCCCGAACCGCGTGCATTTCCCCAGCGCCCACCACACTACCGCGCGGAAAGGTGGGGGAGTAAGTACCGCTTGCATTCATGATTCACGCCCCCAATTTTTTATTTTCGCTCCCGCCCACCACCGCCGCAAAGTTGACGTCCCATACTCTTCGCTCGCATTCCCTCTAGACCGAAAAAAAAACTCCTCCCAGAGGACGCAAAAACCTCTTTTTCCTACCACCCCCCCTCCCACACACCCCACGGAGGTGTTTCTGAAACATTCACTCTATGCCCTCCCCATTTTTCCCTTTAGTGGTCCTGAAAGGCTTTTCTCTTGCTCCCTTCTTCCCTCCTTCTTTCTCCACTCTTTACTCCCCGTCCGTTCAGTCTCACTCTCTCTCTCTCTCTCCTCCCTGGTCCCCAATGAAATTTTCAGAATGGTGACTTCGATACAAGATAAACATTGAGAGAGAGAGAGAGGGAGAATGTGGGGGATTGGAATAGGAAGGCGTTGTGAAGGATAGGAATAGATGGATGAAGAAGGGGAGGGCTAGTACAGACATCTACTTTGTATATGAGCGTGAGAAGGGATAGTCATAGCAGTGGGTGAGCCTCCAGAAACGGCCTAACCCTTGGTAGGTGCCTCCTCCTTTCCCCTCGCCGACCATCCGCCCTCAACATCTCCCTCCGCCGATCCCTCCCCTTTCACTTGGCCCCTTTCACGCCCCCCTGACGTCACCCTCCCGCCGCACTGCCGAATCGGTACCCCACGCGACACTTCCCCAATCTCCGACTCTCTCCCGTCACTTCTCCCTTCTCTCTCTCTCTCTCTCTCCCTACCGTGACCCCCGCCCACCAAAGCTTTCACCGATGGGAGTGACTGCGACTCCACCCCGCGGGCGATTGCTTTCCTCGTGGGAGTCCTCAACAGACGGAATTTGGTAAAGGGAAGGTGGATATGTCGGGGGCGGGGAGTAGGGCGAGGTTCGAGCTGTGTCGCGAGGTTTGGGGTTGGGAGCATGGGTGGGAGGGGTGGAGGCGAATTGGGTGACTCTCATTTGCTGTATATTTAAAGGCACACTCCACTGTATGCCTTCGTGGTCGTCTCACCCTTATTCTCTCTGCCTCTTTCCTCTCGATACAACGCTACCCTCCATGGTTCCCTTTCAATCTGACCGTTTGCTCATCGCGAGTTCCCTCCCTACTCCATCGTCCACGTCTGCGTGATCTCACTCTGATAAAAGGCACAGGGATACAAGGAAGGTGGATGTTAGTTCAAGATTCAATAATATAAGTTTTCGATTCATTTATGTCGTCTATGTCGCAAGTTAGCAAAAGTTTTATTTTTGAGCAATGGTTATACGTAGCTGTACCTGTTGGTTTCTGTTATTGTGATCACCAAGCTTGAGGAAATGTGAGTAGGCTTCCAACTTTGAAGATATTAGGCTTCCAACTTTAAAGATATTTTTTTTAGTTTACCATAATGCCTATATAATAATCGGGAATTATTCAATGTTGGAGAATGTAAAATGGCTGTGCATGTTGGTTTATCGTCAGCTGTTGAGGTCACTCGCTTAAGAAAAGGTATTGTTATAGGGGGTAACAAGACTTTATTTTCCTTAACATCTCATTATGGTTTCCCCCCGGTGAAATTTATTGCCAGAATTGTGTGTCCCTAAGCAGTATTGAATGGACTACGAGCTTCCTCATCCACATCCTACCTCCCCAAATCTGCCAATCTTTCCTCCAATCTCGAAAACTTTACAAACCGCAATAGTTTACTTTTTTCGTGTATCAGGAGGTAAATCCGAATATGTGAGTCCTGTCTTTTAGCCTTTTTAATGCTCCCGAGGGACAAATAATTTCCTTTGGAGGGGATTCTGGTAGAAAATTCCAGCGGTCCAAGAGAAATATTTTTTTTGCGAAAATTGCTCGTGTGTGGGTTACCCTATTACAAGTGTAATTCAGGAGACCGTGGGTGTATTGGGTGAATTAACCACACGGAGACCATACTCATTACTCAACAAGGACTTCAGTCATCGTTAATCATTTTAACGCCAGGGTACAGCTGCCTTCTCCCCTGAGCTGGATTTAAACTCTTAACCTTTAGAATGTTTTACGGAAGAATTGTACACAACGAGGGCGTGAACATCGCCCTAAGTGCACGCGATCCTCACGCTACGAGATAGAATAATTTGAATGTGAGGGAAAGGGATATTCTCTCCCCACGCTTTATACACTTTACTTTTCTTTTGGCAGGGAAGTATCTGAGTTTTAGATCGGACTAAATACTAATGCTCCAATTCCAAGCAAGGCTCCTAGTTCGATCGTGAAATGAGCCTCAATGTCTATTAATACAGATTTATATCCCTTATATAATTTTGGAAGATTGCAAGCGTCATAAATGTATGAACTACAGGTGTAACTTATATGCTTTAATTGTGATAAATAAGGAGTATTGTCTGCTAATTTTAGGAGGTATCACAAAAATGTCCCGGTTTATTGAAAAATCAAATGGCAATCATAAATTAGAAATGATTTTTCTTTAGGTACACCAATTTCATTAGTAATCATTAGATGGCTTGTCAGGAAATGACGACGGATATAAATAAAGGCAAAATACTCCAGTAGCAAAATTATCAATTTGCCAAAAAAAATTTTTAAATGATTTTTAAGCATATATTTGTTTTTGTCCAACTGTATTTAAGGTATTGGCGTAACGAAACGCCCCTTCGAAGCGAATCATTTGCTCCATAAATCAGGTTTCTGCGACATCTTTTCCATATTTATGCTTATCGACGCCTTCGAAGCGCTCGACTTTTGGAGGAAAACGAAATTGAGTCAGGAAATAAACGGGCCGTCCTGCATTAAATGAGCGCCCTTATGATGCGAGTCCTTCTGCTAGAAGTTCCTGCGAACAAAAACAAAGATGATATTGACCAAACTCTCCGGGGATGAGCGAGGAATCCTTTCATTTGTTTTGTCGAATGATCGATATCGGCAGAATTCCGAGAGCGGCCCTCGAAAACTTCGGGGGCCAGGTCGTCAATAAAACATCCTCAAGGAAACGTTCTAAGCTTCGCGTTGGTCGGCCAAAATGGCCGGCGGAGATTGATGCCCGGTTGAGGTGGAGGGTTTCAGGAAGGTGGCCGGGTGGGGCGGAGGAGTTTAGCAGTCGTGTCATGTTCCCTCCCTCATTGTTCCTCCATCCGGCAAATTTACGTTTTCCAGGCTCTTCCTTCAGGAACACCGGCGGCGCCGTCTTCCTCATTGCTCGCACCTGCTGCACGGATCGGATGCGAAAGTGCGAAGGGAATCTTAGAGCCGTTCACGCCCACAAGGCGCGTCTGAGCGCACGACCGCCTCGCCGTCCTCTCTCCGCCCCTGAAGCGTTTGGCGTAAACAAGTCAAATTCATTGATTTTCATCGGGGATGGAACTGAATCCAAGTCGAGTATAAAAATTCTCGCGAAACGGAAACCTATTTGTTTCCCCCTTCTTTCGTACGACACTTTTATTTTCATAATTATTACGTGTGCGAATAGCCGTATCTGTTGGGTAGAGCGCAGGGCTACTATCCGAAAGGATAATATGGTTTTCGGTTCTCGATCACACCTCTGGTTATCCCCAGCTCTACCCAAGCTGTGTTATTATTTCGGGTATCGGGTCTTTCCAGAAAACTGTAGCGGCGACGGAAGGGGAAGTCCTATAAGTTGGATTCAAGCAACGGTTTACTTATGATTTTCGTGGAGATTGATAAGCTATGGAACTCCTCCACTCCGCCGCCAGCATAATATTTTCACTGCTGCTCTTCCCTCCAATCTTCGGCTTCTTTCATCTGAAATCAGATTGATATTTTCGTTGTCCGATACTAATTCTTTAGTCTTTGTTTACATCCCCATATACTATGCTGATTGATGGATTGATTGACGATGGACTAGTGGACGGTTTGATATAACT
Source organism: Hetaerina americana (assembly GCF_022747635.1). Classification (NCBI taxonomy): domain Eukaryota; kingdom Metazoa; phylum Arthropoda; class Insecta; order Odonata; family Calopterygidae; genus Hetaerina; species Hetaerina americana. The sequence goes on along the minus strand of NW_027286874.1, from coordinate 58,838,708 downwards.
CGATACTTTTTTGTCATTTCAAACGCCAGTTTGATTCCACCAGCAAAATTTCCTCGGGAATATAATTTTTTATTACACGGACAATGTAGTACCTTATCAAGTATTAATGCTAGTACGTTTATTACTTAATTTAATTTCTTAATGATTTTCCGATAGCACTTATTTTACTAAGTTTACGATGAACTTGATGAGTCTTGGAGGATTATTAGGATGCATTGATAAAAAATGTAATCTATAGAAATATTGCTGCATATGGCTGCGTAGGTTTTCGCGGCGGTGGTTTGAAGTATTCTGCACTGTCGGGTTTCACCGCGTCGTTGTTTGATTCAGACAGATTTGTTGTCTGAATCAAACAACGACGCGGTGAAACCCGAAAATGCAGAATACTTTATAGAAATATTATTTTAAAATTAAGACAATGATTTTTAAAATGAATGTAAAAGATTTATGAAATGTAAGAAAAGTTGAATTCATCTAATTAGGGGCTCAGAAAAGTCTGCTTTGGTACAGAAAAATTATCGTGAAAATTCTAGTCGGTTAAACTCAAAAATCACCATCCCACGAATGCTTCAAAACTGATAATACCAATTTCGCAGAGAAAAATTAATCTCTATTTACATTTAGAAAAAGGGCGTCGGTAAAGACCAAGATGTACAAGGTAAAGCTGTACCAATTGTTCAGTCACCATCATTTCTCAGAGAGAGGCACGGAATTTTTCATTAAGTACTTACAGTTTCTGGTGAAGGGAAGTGAGGCATTTTAAACGCCTTTCCTCCCTCTTTTGTTCTCTAAGGAATGCCCTTGTGAATGGAGGCAGAGCGTCGAGTTTGTTAATTCCAGTTTTCCCTCGTATAAGGAAACTTGAACTGTGAATGGAGAAATACGAAAGAATGCCGAGTCTCTCTTGCCTAGTGATACCACAAACAACAATTGTATGTGAACATTGCCGAACACTAAAGAGTCGATCTTATTGAAACAAATTTTGTGGAAGGAAATGGAACTTAGAAAAATATGCCTTCAGACATATTTCGCCATGGGATTATTAAGACATTTAGTGTATATATAGACATATCATATATACATACCTGTATAAGATATAGACCTATATATATATATATATATATATATATTGTACATCTATACACATTTATATGCATATATGTATATATCCTAATCAATAATTCCGCAATTTTCATAGGTATTTCTATCTTTAAATTCTTTTTTGCAAATTTTTTGTGTGTTATAGTAAGGATGTTTTTATTGTTCGTGTATTTATCTTCTATCTCAGTAAGTAATGTTTTTGGTTGTTAATTAATTTGTGTATCTTATATATTTATTACTATATATTACTTATTACAAATTTAACCTTCATGATAGATGAATTAGTAGAGCCAAATTTTTTATAGTATATGGATTGGAAGTAATGATTTTTAGTGGGCCACCTACGTTGCATATTGACTTATATTCTGTTTCCTTTTGTTCACATCCATAGAAGTCCCGCTTTCATTGTGGATTTTGCTGCTGCAATTTGCGGCACAATTCCGCAGTTACTCTGAAATAATTTACTCCTAAATGGCACGTCCATCTGGACGACAGGCAATTAGCATAACACAATCATCACCCTACACAAATATATATTGCTCCATTAACAGAAACGTCACTCCCATTGTCACAAGGAGGGTCTCCTACGGCAATTACTTCGTCACCTGCGTCCCTTTCATTTATGTGCGGCGATTCGTCGTTTCCGGAATCAAGATAGTCCAGGGTCTCGATTAACCTGAAACAGTAAAACGATTAATTGTTATTGAGTTCAAGATGGGTAGCAAACTCAATCTACGCCTCAAACCTTGCGGTAACAGTTGGCTCTAGCGTGTTGTAGAGGAGGATCTCATTATAATTTATCGTTTGACAACTACCCGATGATACCTAAACATTGAGAAACCTCGCAATACGTGATATGAATGAGAGATGCTCATATGAATAATTTAATTTTTTTATATTTCAGTATTAATTCAGAAGGGAGGGTAATATGACTCTTAGTCAATCAATTTAAGTAGCATGATTTCAAGAAAACATACAACACCAGGCTGTTGTAATTTTCAATTAGTCTGAATATGCAAAACACACCCTAAGGATAGCAGATTAAAATTTATAACGATTAACCCACTAATTTCTCATGTTAATGTAACTACAAAGAAACTATAATAGATATTTTTTAAGTTATAATTGAGCATGTGAATATATGGACAACTTAATGCGTTTGATGTTAAGTGCGTAAAAATAGGTAAACGGAATAAAGGATATTTATTTTCAGTCCATATATCTGCACTCGCAGTGAAGAAAGAAAACCTTAAAATGAAATATTCCGGTTGTGGTAGGATTTTTTAGTGTTATCCCAACCCCTACTTGTGGAGAGTACTTCAATTGAAATAGGTTGTCTGTCGGATGGGACTCACTTTTCCATACAGAAAAGTCACCGACGATGGGAAATTCAACTGGGGTATAATACGCTCGTAAACAGCTAAGAAACTATGGGATATACTACTTTCTATAAAAATAAATATATTTGTTGGTAATCATTTGAAAACAGTCTTAAATAGGGCTGAATAATAGTACGATTACTAGTAACGGCAATGACACGATTGTAGGCATAAGGACGCGGTCCATTGGTTATAAATCGTGCATGAAGTTCATTTGTCTACTAACTTAAGACAACGACAGCAGTAGAGAAATGAAGATTAGGAATGTCGCAATGTATGGTGTTGCGTAAGAAAACTGCGAATTTAAAAGTTGATGAGGACGCCTCGAGAGCTTAACTGGCTAAAGCACTCGGCTAAACATCGAGGGAACCGTGTTCGAATCCCGGTCAAGGTGAATGATTTTTACACTATGAAATTGTTGCATTGAATTTCATATTAGCGGATAACTACGTTAAATGTTACTTATAACTAAGTTACAGATAACTAAGTAAAAAGTTGCGGCATCTCCCGCGGTTTCTTGGAATATGTACAATAGTTTTTAAAGTTCATAACAGAAGGAAGCACGGTGGATAAGAATTGCTGAGGGAAGCCAAGGTGGAATTTTGAGAACCATGTGATAGACAATGTCAGCCACAGTAACCATTGATATATGAAAAGGTACTTTCAATGGATCTTCTTTGAATGCCATTCTAGGAATATTAACTTCTTTGCTCTATATCTTCTGCCTACATTTCTGCTCCTATTAAACCGTATTTCCCTCTTGAAGATTTCTACAATTTGTGAGGAATAGTATCAGATAAATCTTCTAAAATGAAAAACATTCTAAACATTATTCGGTAATAACAGTCCACCTTCCATCACCCACTAAAGGGAGAAAAATTTTATATAGATGCCTTTTGGAGGAAGATATCTGTCGACTAAAATCACGAAAGAATGCGACTCCGCAGAAGAGTAGCACACCAGAAGGCGGTCCATGGATTATATTCGTGTTACATCACCAAAGGCAAGGCGGAAATTGCAGAGGAAAAATCGTTAGCTAGATAAGGCGAGACGCTGACGTTGTAAGTAAGGGTGGTGGAAGGAGGATTGTCGCTCGTTTCGTGGGACGGAAGGAAAAAAAATTGGTCCACAAAAGAGCGAGTGCGGGGAGGAGGAGGGTGGTGGTCGGAGTAGCAAGAAAAAGTAAGAGAGATACAAAAGAAAAGATAACGCCCGGGGAGAAAACGGAGATAATATCCAACGTAATGGGATCAAGTCGGCGGCGCCTGGGCGAGGTGCGAAAGCGAGACGGAGTGGTGCAGGAGGGGCAGAAGGGCAAGAGAGAGAGAGAGAGTGGTCTTGAAGGGTGAACGGGAGGTAGGAGGCATGTTGCGAGACGGATAGGAGTGAAAGGAAAGGCGTGGTGGAATCGAGCCTTCTTATGTGAGGAGGAGTAGAAAGAGCGGGGAGTGGGACTTCGTGAGGGCGGAGAGTCCAGGGTGGAGAAGAGGCGGGCCGCGGGACGGCGAGCAATGAGGAAGAAGGTTGGGAGTGGAGGAGATCAACGGATAACGGGCGTAATTTCCGCGGAAATGGAATGTCCCCGTAAGGGGTTCCATGGATCGAAGGAAGGAAGTAGCGGCACGGCCTGAAAGGGAGATTATTAATATTAAAAAAAAATATAAGGAGGCCTATGAGATGGGAGGGGGCTTAATAATGGGAGTTCGATCCCACTGAAACCCGTCAGAGAATTGCCAGAAGCTCGGTCTCCACCAGCGATTCTGTCGGAAATATCAGAGGATTTGATTCCCCGCGCGATGAGAAATTCTATTGGGACAACTAACGAGGGAGCTATAATAAAAAAAATATAAGGAGGCCTATGAGATGGGAGGGGGCTTAATAATGGGAGTTCGATCCCACTGAAACCCGTCAGAGAATTGCCAGAAGCTCGGTCTCCACCAGCGATTCTGTCGGAAATATCAGAGGATTTGATTCCCCGCGCGATGAGAAATTCTATTGGGACAACTAACGAGGGAGCTATAATAAAAAAAATATAAGGAGGCCTATGAGATGGGAGGGGGCTTAATAATGGGAGTTCGATCCCACTGAAACCCGTCAGAGAATTGCCAGAAGCTCGGTCTCCACCAGCGATTCTGTCGGAAATATCAGAGGATTTGATTCCCCGCGCGATGAGAAATTCTATTGGGACAACTAACGAGGGAGCTAATCCCCCATAGTCGGCGAGAGCCTGGAAATTGCTCTTGATAAAATTACTTCATTGTGTCTTTCGCTGAATTTAGGTAACCCTCTCGTAAAAACCACGCCGATCAACGAAAACAACAGGTGAATAAGGTTTCTATAATATTTGGGGAAGCAATTTTTCCTGCTTTGCCCACTTCGTCGAATGTCAAGCATCTTGCCCTTCTCCTCAATTTCCGAATTAAAAATAGGAGAAACTACATCATGATTCTTCTTTAAAATATCAAATTAGTATTTTTAATTATTACAGTAAGTTTTGAAAACTCAGAAATTATTTTAGTATTCATCCAAGAATCAATAACGAATTATACTTTTATATATTTATGATGATAATTACAAATATAAAATAAAAATGAATCGTACTGAGGATTTTTGAAAAGGTATCAATGATTTCCCTTTTTTGAATAAATCTGCCTAACGTTTTACAATTAAAGCCTCATGAAAAAATATTAGCTTATCTAAGGTTATCGAAATGTGGTAAGTGCAGAAACGGGATGTTTTCACGTTATTTTCCTATGTACGAATTGGCAAACCAGGATTTTACTAACCTTATTTCAATGCGTTCTATGCCTACTTAGAAAGCTATTTTAAGAATCAAAAATGGATTAATATATTTTATTTTAGACATGTTAAAAAATCGCATTCTATCACCGATAATCATATGCTGTAAATTAATTTAAAATATTGAAGGTTAATTTATGCTGAAAAAAAACTGGTGTAGCCATCATGTTACTTTCTTTATCACGTTTTCTTGTTGGTGACCAAATATAAGTGCAGCATTTAACAATTGACAGTACCACATTGCACTACTCAGGTCTAATTAAAGCTCATCGTTTCGTCTTCAAATTAGGAAATGAAGGCACACACTCAAAATTATTTCCTCTTTCAGTTTATTCGTTAATGCGTAGTATGTTAGGAGCATAATTTCTTCCGTTTTTCTCTGTATGCGGCATACGGTCTGAGAAGAAAAGTGAGTCGGCAACAACAGTGAAGATTACAATTTGATCTCATTCAAAGGGAAAAATACTCTAATAAATAATCGCAAATGTGAATATGCAATGCTAAGCTAAGATAAGCATTGCTTAATAATTTTTTCGTTGGAGATAAGATAAAATGTGAACGTAATCAAAAAATCAATCCTTCATCTATGTAGTGATTCCAACCTTACGTCAACAATTAAAGGTTTTTATAATTAAAATAAAGGTTTTCATGATCAAAATAAAGTGTAGCCTTCAGTAAGTTCTGATAAACTTGAATTAATAACACCCTCTGGCTTTCCGGTTTCATTAAATTTATTTAGGTCAGCTCCGCTGTCACATGTTGAAAGTAGACCCAAACGGTTTCTCGCGATGGGCTATTTTGAACAAATTCATTTATGCTACTTTTTATTAAAATACCAATTTAATAAGCATCAAATATTTCTAGACAAGGAAGAGTTGAATTTGTTTTCACACATGTATGAGCCAACTCTCAATATATAATTTGACATATGTCAAATTTCCGGCTATTTGTAGTGAAAATGATATTCGGATTTTCCTTAATTTTATTAACCAATAGTGGTGGTGAAAAAAGATGTAGGAAGGTTGACACTTCTTGAATGAACTATTTCATGAATATAATATACAGCGTCGCTGCCCGAAATAATTGAGAAAACATACTAAGTTCATTTTCACTATAAGTATCAAATATTTCCAAGACCTCACACCAAAATTAATTAGAAGTTCAAAAAACATTAATGAAAATTCACATTGTATTCGTAACGAATGTTTCTAGAGCATATAATTTATTTCATTTAATACTTCAGCAAACAGTCAAGTTGTAGTATTGACCAAATCTCTTTCCCTTTCTTCCGCTTATCTTACAATGATAAGTTGTACAATTTTCAGCACCTATCGACATTTACTTATAAGCCAAACCTCACCTCTATAAAAAGTAATTCCCAGTTTTAGTGACCGAGAGTTTTCCTGTTGTTCCTCTTTCACAGCTGCCATTTTGCCAGACCCGTGTAGCATATAAAACCAACGGAGCGAAAGGGAATGTATCCCTTTCGCCTCTTTAACAAAAGATTTGAACGTCAAATACAACTTATTCCCTCAATTCTCCATTCTTGTGCGCTGTTTCCTCTTTTCATGTTACATTCTATTTACTACTTCATCTGGAGATTATTATGAAATTTTGGCACTGTATTTTGTACGTATTAACACAATGTGCTTCTCCTATGAAATTCAATAAAACAGGATATTTCATTTGATCTCCTTTTCCTTCAAGCATTTCATTGAAAGATATCAGCAAGAAGGAACGCCTAACGTATGGGTTTCCTCAGCACCAGAGCCTTCAATATTTTTTTATCACCTTGCTACTCTGTTGTATCATACGATTAGCACGTTTTTCGGATTTGTTGGTTTAAAGAGAAATCTTTTCGTGGCTATTGGAACATGAGGCAGGCGTGACTTTCAAACATTTAAACACCCATAGGATGTTACGTTGCTAACTTTTGATAATTTATAATTTTTTGGGAAATATTATTTATATTTAATAAGCCATTGCACCATTTCAGCATCACCAAGAATTGCTTGTAAACAGAGGGATGTTCTTTCAGTGTTTGTTTGCTATACGCACTTTAAATGAACCATCAAATGAAAATCATTTGGTTTGTGGACGCCAGTAGCCTCTGACAGATTCCACGTCCATACACATGGATTGTAACTCAAGGAATCAAATATAAACATTTTAAACCCGTTAATTTAAAAATGTATTTTGTAATAATATTTCCGATGTTGCTCAAGGTCAATTCAAGATTTAATATTTTTTTTACCTAGCCCAGTGAAAAATAATTAATTATAAATGTGGCTATCGCCAAGATATCATACGTATTTACGAAGGGGATATGAAACCTCTGGAAGCGAGAGACGTTATTAGAAGTTAGTTTCATGTGAACTGATAATAACTCGCAGTGAATGAATGTAACCTGGCTGGAATTCTCGTTTTGGGGCTGGGTGATGGTACTTACCGCGCTTGTTACAACGTGAGCTCATCGATTGGCACCCTCGCACCACTGTGGATCCTGAATCCGCGCGCAAGCCGGGCTCTTCTTCTCTTCAAGATGTGGCCGGCATGAGACGAGGGGGAGGGGATTCTCGCAAAGCTTCGGGAAATTGAGGTAGTTAATCCCCTTCCTTGGGAGACGGAGGCAGCGGGTTTTTGGATGGCGTGGAAGTCGGGGAAAAGCCGTCGATGGCGGGGGGACTCGAAAAAAAATATTCATCCCCACGTTTCCTTTTTCGGAGTCGCGTTTCCGCTTCGCCCGCAGTGTTTTTTCCCCCCAAATGGGCACGTTTGATGGAATTGAAAGCGTGTCTCACATGGGAAATCGATAAAAGTAGCGCATATCATTATGGAAGGCAATAGCTTTGCCTGCCTGTAAACGCTTGAATAATGTTTCGTGGACATTTGAGAAACAAAGAGCCCCGTTGTGTGTACTTGTTGATGTTATTTAAAGTCATTTCATCCAACGGCTGAAATGAAATATTACCGGAACTGTTCTCTGGTCCGTTTATTCTCAGTTTTGACAAAAATGGATGAATGAAATCGTGGCGATCTACTCTAAGGGTTAAACTGGAACAAGCTTTTAAACTAGGAGCAAGTTTTGATTTGCTGTTTTAATCGCATATTTTCTTAACCCAAAAATCAATTTCTCCAGCTAAAGAATTAAAATTTTATGTTTGCAACTAAACTTTTTTGTTTAAAATAATAAGGTTTTTATTTTCATTCCTGCAATCAGCAAAAACGGAGAAATATGATTTTCCGAAAAATACCCATCATAATGGAAATAAAATAAGTATAGCTTCAAAATCATTTTTGGCACATTTAAAATAAAAGTATTAATAGTTAAAAGCAATAAATAGTCACCGCGCTTGTTAACTTTGGAAATAGTGCTCTCCAACTGAACTTCTTGTCTCCGATTCAACGTATTTATCTAATTATGATAATAAAGAATGGAATTAATATGATTTTAACACAATCCTGTTTGTCCATTGGTACGTGAATTGGAATTGACTTTATACGTATTTTATCTCCAAAATGATTTGAATTTTATGCACAAAAGAATTGACATTCATGTAGTATTTTTTAATCACAACTGAAGCAATTTTACACCCGGAATTTGAATTGTAACCTAATTCAGGTGTGATTCGAAATTGTTCATATCCACCGAAAGAACTCACTCGTGTTTAATCGTTCTCGCATTGGCAACGATTAATCGAATTCAACGATGAAATGAAAAAAGTGTGCCAAACAAATAAAAAGTACTTTAATATGTCACTTTAGCTCTCTAAATTTGTGCTATGTGGAAGCACCATCCTCAAACATTTAACGAACGGCAGACGGTTTTCTCCAATTTCTTTAGTGTAGCCTCCGTAGGAGAACCTTAAAACATCCAAGAAGAGAGTACGGTGCTTATACCATCTCCTAGCACTTACCTGCGTGCAAGTACTCACAATCACTCTAAGGCCAAGGGGTGTTTTTATTTCGAAAACTCTGGCTTTTCCAGCCGCTTTGTTCTCTAAAAGACTACGCCGCTGATGTCGCTAGCACTATTGTTTGTCGAGCACTCTATAGGCGACCATCTTTACCTTAAATCTACGGGACGCTCTAAGGTGCTGAATGTTGTGCGAGGACGGCGGTGTTGCCTCAGTGATGAGAGTTCCATCGAAGTCTCCTAAAATACTTCTCACCTGGTAAGTGAACTTTATTCCCTCTTACAAGTTGATGGAAGGAAATTAGTTTGTTTTTTTTTAAATTTAAATTCGTGCTTTTGGTGTTGAGATAGCTTACTCTTTCATTATTTCACATATTCACTTCTGTGGACTATATAAACAATTTTTTTCCAAATGGATTACGAGTACCTACCTATTCCCCGATAAGTAGGATAGAAATAATTTAATTCTGCTAAATAGTAATCGAAAAATATTTACGGTTGAGTCAGAATTCAAAAAATTTAGAAAGTAGAACTGGAGTCGGAAGGATTAAAAATATTCGATAATCTACAAATACTTACTCGTATAACTATAAATTCGATGCGCATTCAGTTTTTTAATTGGCTTATGCATGACTCATGTATTATGGAAGAGAAAATCAAGAGAATAAACGAGTGAATTTTACCTGAATAAGAAACAAAGAAAATTCAATAGAGCAATTAAATGTATTATCATGGAAATCTAAAGATAAGGAACATCTTATTCCCTCTTAAGGAATTGCAATAAAGGAAGGGAAACAGGTTAATCTGAGGATTAAACTTTGAGGTCAACGAGTAAAAGAAAATAAGAGCATGGTGCTCGTATAAAAACTGGATTACGGTTATATGAAAGAAATACGACTCATTCTGCTATTTTACGAATTACATGCATATATTTACAGGAAAGTATGAAGGCTAGAGAGTTGAATGATCTTTGTGGAATTAAAGATGAAAAAGTACAAACTGAATATTGGTGACAAAAAATTAATATAATTTGGCGAATCATGACAAATTAGCCATTCTTAGTTTACCTGATTAATGCAAGCAGATTTCCTCAATCAAATATGAATATTTGATGAACTGTAAATATGTTTTGACGGCCGGATGATGAAAATAAAATCCATATTGCGAGTGGTTTCTGATGAAAAATTCCAAAGAGCGGGTGAACACAGTTTTAGGATCATTGGAAACTAGAGCTAGTTCTTGAAAACAACTTCTTAATGAACAGTAATAAGCGTAGTCAATCCAAGAAAAAAGTAAATATGATGGCTATGGGTCAGCGTGATGAAATTAATTGCCAACGACAGCGCACGGAGCCATTAAGAAATTAAGCAATTGATAGCTTGTAATGAAAATGCAATATAATTAAATAATTAACAAACTCGTCTAATGATATTCGATGACACGGCTTGGAAACCGTCATCCGGCCATCTCATTGATGATATTTACGTAGTGCATGTTAATAATAGACACTGTAAGTGAAAACTTTGCTCTGGTATCAGAAAACTCCCGGAGTGATTCAATGTAGGGGATGGTAATTGAGTGATGTTGAGTGGTATTTAAGCGATGATTGTATTTCGTGACGAACAGTGAGACGGAGGGAGAGGGTGATGAAGGATAGTTCTTGAAAGTTAGACCGTAAAAAGATGTTCGTAATGTTTTGGCCACGGACGAAGATTTAAGTGTGGGGAAGAGGGAATGTAGGGAAAGTGAAAATGGAGAGAAAGCAATTCGAGAAGTGCGTTGAAAGGGAAATGCTTTTAAATGAGGCATACAAGTGGAGGATCGGTCGCGGCGGGTGGTTGGAGAGTCGATGGTTTGGGCGGAGGGCGAGGTCTGAGCAAACGGAGACGGAAGAGGGAGAGACCGCGGGGCGCCGCTCGTGGAACCGCGGCTGCATCTGAGTAGGAATGCAGCAGAGGGAGGAGGGTCGTCGGGAAGAGGATCGTCGGGAGGAGGAGGAAGGGATGTTGAGGGTCAGGGAGGAGGAGGAAATTGAGTCCAGGCGACGGATGCCAGGATATGGATGGAAATAAAAGCGTGGAGGGGTTTTTTTTCGGGAAAGCAATTGGGGAGTGCAGACGGGGGTGGGTGGTGCCCGAGTTTTGTATTTTAGGGAGAAGACCGGGATGTGAAGAGGGTCCGTATAAAAAAAAGCGTCGCTGGAGGGATTGAGAGGCGAAATAGGAGGAAGGAAGAGAGATGGATGGGCCCACGCTTTGCGCAGCGAGTGGGGAGGAGAGCTGAAGGGAAGAGGAAAGATTGATACGCAGTGTTTTGAAATGCTGGATGAAAGCCGTGCATCGGAAATGATACACGGGAAGCGCAAGCGAATGGGTTGGAGAAATCGAAGGAAATGATACGACACGTTAGGTCGATGTGGCTCTGTGATATGGTCATTTGTTTCGCATCAAGGCTCGGTAATCAGAAGTGGATTTCCTGGAATCAGAAGAGATGATCTTCTACTTCTCAGACAGATTCCCTCAACAAACCTAGCTTTGTTGAGGGAATGTTTGAAAAGATGGGCAACGATTTCTGTAATGTTTATTGAAACCTTTGTTTTGATCGCTCGATAAGAACTCCAGTGATTGAGAAATTGCTCATAAGGTATATTCAGTATTACCTACTTCCTTTCATTCATTTTATAAATGACAAAATGTCATAGCCATATCTGGATTATTTACACCACTGTGAACAATGGGATGCAATTAAACAACTCCTCTGGAGCATTATTACATTATCTACTGCCATAGATTTGAACACCGATTGAATAAGAAAAATCCAATAACTAAATGTAACAGACTACATCATGCATCCAAGTTAAAAGAAAATTATCCTTATTTTTTAAATTAATTTTTACTTGCACAGAGTGATAATATTTAAAAATATTCCTGTTGTATTTCATTCTTTGTTTCCCTCTTATACCAGAGATATCCACTCTTTGAAAAGCCAATCAAAGGGATTAAATTCGGAGATCAAATGGTGAATATGAAATATGAAAGTCATTTCCTTTTTGCATTCATTACTTTAATAATGCAGCATTTTGTTCTACAATGTAGCAAAAGAAAAACATACGCTCTTATAGTCTGAGTAAAAACGTTATTATGGGATTTTTTCTTGTTTTAGGCACGACAGAATCGTATTACGAATGCGAAATGCTGGTGTGTCCCTAATGAGGAAACATTCCGAGGGATATTACTTAATGTTCAATTTTAAATGCACCTTCTTTAATTATGCCGCAGCATTTTCAGATATTCTTCCTGAAATGCATTCACGACTATGGTGTTTATATTCGTATTAGATTTGTAATATGTCTTTTAATCTTGTGAAAAGGCATTCAACTTTATTTATTGCAGTTTTTAAATCACTTCTTATGCGCGACTCATTTGTTATGAATGATCTTCAAATTAATATGAATTCCGATGAGAGTTAAAACAAAAACCTTTGAGCAGAGTTAGAAGAGTGACGCTCGACACCCAAAATCCCTTTATTAATATTAAAAATCGTTCTGATTTGATTCCGCACTGCTTATTAACCTGGATAAGAATTGAGTTTCTTCACGTTCGGAAGAGTGCCATAGAGATTCCAGAGAGCCAGCTAAAGCTGAAATTTGATTTGGAATAAAAATTCGGCGTCCGTTTCAAGAATCATTCCATTTCCCCCCATTGGAAGTGGCCATTTCAACCTTCTGTCCCGACTTTTCCAGCGAAATGATTTCGGATTATGCTGATGGCGATAAATACATCTCTTAGAGGAGAGAATAAAGAGAAGTTCTACGAGGGAAGTTGGCGATAACAGATTCCTCCAACTTGTCTGAAATTTTATTTCTATCCCCCGCTTCGATTCCATCGGAAGGCATATTAGACGTCCCGAACCGTAACTCCAATGGAAGCGGAGAAAGAAACGTAAGTCGGTCGAAAGCGCACTGCTCCAGTCAAAAAGCGTCCCGTCCCTAATTTCTTTTCTTTCTCTTTTTAGCCTTAAATCACCGAACGAGAAAAAACGCTCACTTCAAGTCATTCCGTCTTTCTTACTGTCCCGCCCTCCTACTAGAAGGGACTTTCGCGAGCACCCATAGCGACTGCGAAGGGAAAATGCCCACCCAGCATCCGGAACCCCTCGTCTCACAATATTTGCCTACTCTCCCCCTCTGGGACTAAATAACTCAGCGGAGCTGAATGTTTTCTTTTTATTCCCACCACCCTCCCCCTCAAGAGGTCTGGCGAGGGGGAGGAAACATGGGGGTCCAATGGGGAGTCTGGATGGAAAGGAAAGCAGAAGGGAAGGACGTAGACTGTGAGAAGAAAAGCAGACGTGCCCGGAGGAGTGCACAGGCGTGGTGAGGTGGCGAATTCGACACGGGAGAGCGAGAGAGTGGAGAGAGAAAGTGGGGGCTGAGACTATATGTAGAGGAGAGAAGTGTGGAGCGGTGCAGGGAATTCTAAGGCGGAAATTGCCCAGGTGGACCCGTGAGTAGTACTTCCGGTGAATGATCAAAAAGGTGTAAGTTCCAAAGTCGAGAAATGTAATGAAATTTCGTGTCGAAGGGAACGACTCAAGAGAGCTTGTTGGGCGACGACTGAAAGAGCGAGGTTGAACTTAAAATGGGAGACAAACACCGTAATCGACAGAGGGAAGTTTTGGAAGTCGATGGCGAAAGGTTTCGTTATGAGGTGGAGGGAACGGAGACTAGAGCAGCATGCGTGCTTGAAGAGCAAAGTGAAAGGAAATATGACGAATGAAGAATTTTCCGACCTTCCTTTAAGTATTTGACAAACAAGAGGCTCGAGAGGAGACGGATGAAGGAACTGGAATGAGATGCTAAATATTTTCTAAGCCTTAAAACCTAAAGTAACAAGTTCTTGCCCCAGAATAAAAAATCAAACCAACTCACTCGTTTAGAGCACAAATACACATTTAATTTTTTATTGACCATAATTTGAAATTCGATTGATAATAATAATAATACTATTTGATAAGATGGAATGAATATACGAGTAGTACCTGCATTTGAAGTTATATGGATCATTTATTTAACAATTTTAATTGATTGATTTAGAATTTATCTGTATATTTTAATAAGAATCGGTCATTACTGAATTACTTTGTTTGTACATATATCTCGGTCATCTGAAATTTACATATAATTTCATTTTAAACATTTTTCTATCTCTATTACTAACTGTACTCGTGTTCTGATGATAGCAGAAAATGAAGAGCCGTGCAGTTTTTCTATTTATTTAAATTCAATTACGAATGTACTACATAATTTTCGGGTAAGCTAGTCCATATTAAACTTATTCAAGCGTCGTCTTTCATTCTATTTTTATGGAACGATTGCACCTCATCACACCTGAATCCACCTCATCACACCTGAATCCATATTGTTTACTCTGTCCCCTGGTTTAAAGAAAAGATTTTTGTGTTGCTTCTGCCCCGGCTACATTTTATAAATAACTAGTGATATGACTTCCGGTCAAATTCAATCATTTTTCTCTCTTATTTTCATAGGGCAATGGTTTCTTGATTTAACGCATGGGCATTTTGGTATAAATCGGATTGCACTTCATCATGTTTATTCACTCTCCTCCTCAAACAGTTCTTGAGACGATAGACCGTTTTGTTTTTTGAGAAATTTACTTGCTATTCTTAACATTTTTAGTGTCGCTTAAGTGTAACATTAATTATGCGTAAGATCTTAATAAATTGTTGCTCCATGTTATCGACTCAATTCAAGCAATCACCGAATCCTGTACTCTTAGAAATTTTGGACCAGTTCTATTTTGTTCCTTGATCGAGGAGTTTCCAAAAAAAAAACCTTCTTAAACCCTCAAATTAACGAAATATTCGTACATAAAAGCTCTACATCGTTGTCTCTCTACGAACTCAACCCCTTATACATCTATCAAAGTTAAAAGTTGGGGATACTTTAATAGAAGCAGTCATTCATATTGTCGGTAATGACCACTACTTGAAGCGATGAAAGAATATACTTAACTACCTCTATCTGGGCACTTTGCTGTTCTCAAGCGTGAAATGGAACTCGGGCCCTTGAAATGGGAACGTGTTATGCTTTTCAAAACCACCAACCCAACCTTGCTGAACGAAGTAATAAAACTAAAGGGAAGAAGAAATCTCCCGTATGACGCATTGCCCGCCACAATTTTTCTGGGAGTTACAAGACGCGAGAGTTGGGAGCTAAATGATAAATGGGCCCGTATTTTCCCAAAGCGTTGCTGCTGTGCCGTTTTGGAGGGACGTAGAGAAAAACTCGGCGACAAATGGAAACTGTCGTTAAAATTGCCGGCGGTAATCTACATGATTGCATCTATCTCCATTCTCTCCATTCACTTCAAGTTTCAAATATTTTTACAGCGAGAACTTAAATAGCGATCGCAGTCGTTAGTCGTAGTATCTAATGGAAGAATGAGAGACATTCGGTGTGCACCGAGACTTGAAGTAGTTACGGATACGTAACGCGCAAAATTACAGCCCCACTGACAAAAAGTCATCTGCATGTTCGTCTAGCAAATAAAGAGTTACTTCCAATGTCAGACGTGAAATATATGAGCTGTAGAACACCAACATGATATTCGATTGCAATATTCTCCATGCCAAAAGATACTTTAAACTCAGGTAATTTACGGAGCGAAATATTTTAAATGAGTAGCGAATTAATTAGCGAAAAAAATATCTTCTAGTTATATTCAACTAGCTGAGATAGTTCTAAGGGCATTGTATCCAATGTAATTCTCAAGGCAATCAATAAGTAAGAAAGGTTCCTGATTCTCCAATATCGATATCTCGACCCTTGGGTCTCCATCGGGTTACTTAAATATCGACAATGGAGAATTTTGTCCTCTTTTTATACTTTTGTTGGCTTTTGGAATAACCTTATTTTGGCACTAGGCAGCCATTAGCTCAAAAGTCACTGCTTCACACGATCGGAAGAAGCCGGTACTATCACGGCGGAATTATTTACAATATTGATTCGATTAAAGGAATCAATTTAAAGTGTTCTTCTACTAAGACTTAAACAGAAGTCAATAGTGAAGAATTCTGTGAGTCTTTGGACACAATAATATGACAGCACAAACTGGTTGATAAAATAGATACTTGCTAATAAACACAATTTACCATAAAAGTTTGGTTCATTATTGCTTAACTCATGTACATCAACAATTGTGTGTGGATGGAAATATCGTCGAGCAAGTCTCTCTTCCCTATTCTATCCTAAATCCCTCAATACTCCATATTTTATATATGTACAAGGGCGATTTGAAAAGTAAGGTCTCATACTTTTTCATGAAAAATCAAATTTATTCTCAACTTTGCAAAGATCGTTGGAAAGTTTGAGCATTTAGCTATTTTTCTACATAGTTACCTTGACGATCAATCACTTTTTGCATCCTTGTAAGCAGCTTTTTAATACCAGCGTCATACCTTTCTCCCGCCGATCGCAACAACCACCGAGCCTCATGCAAAAACTCTTCCTTAATTGATATGCTCCCTATCCCCAAACACGCCTCCGAACACAACACTCCCTTTGATAAATGCTATAGTGTATCCATCATAGCATCCCTCCCACCCTCTGATCCTCCTCTGAAACTGAAAACATTAGAGCAATCCTTCATCTGGCTCTTGGAGTCCTGGAACTGGCCAGGAATCAATATTAGGCACGAATTACCCTGCTCTAATTATATTTTCATCCCCCTTCCACCCCCATCACCTTCTACATTTTCCCCACCCTTCTAACGCTGCCCCTCCAAACCCGTCCCTTCGGAATTCTCTCCCCACCTTCCCCTTCCATCCATCGCTCCAGCCCTCGTATTCCCTTCAGTTCTGTCCCTCTCTTCCTTGATAAAGGTGGCAACGACCACCGAAAATTCGAAAAATAGTGAGTCTATTTTTTTTGTGTTTCTGTGTTTTTGTCTGTGTCCACTAGTGCTAAGTGTTATACATTATATATACATATATATACATACATATATATACATACATATATATACATATACTTATATATACATATATATATATATATATACACATTCATTCACATGGATATAGATAATAGGAAAACGGATCGGAGCACCTATAAAATACAAACACAGGAGAGGTGGGGAAGGCGGATTCGAGCAGATCACAAGTGCAAAAATAATTCCTTGGCTGAGACTTGAAACACTGATATTTCGACTTTCACACAGAAACACACAAAAGAGAAAAGAAACTCACTCGTTTTCAGATTTCCAGAAGGAAGGAGCTCAAGTTCCTTCCTTCTCTTCCATGAGAAAGGTGGCTTGTACTACCAAAAATTCGAAAACGAGTAGTTTCTTTTCTTTTATATATATATATATATATATATATATATATATATATATATATATATATAATATTATATGTATGTTTATATGTTAACCAGCGCTATACATTTTTCCTTGTTCTTCCTCTTGTAGAGGATTCTTTTTAATCCTTCTTCCGTATTGTATTAACCACTCATTATAGCAATCATTATATCTCATTCTTTAATCAAGTCTTTAAATTTTTTTTCTTTTGGATGGGTTCTTCCATAATTCCTCCTACTCTTTTGAATGATTCTTCATTTCCTACTTTAACTCCCCGTGATTCTCATCGGTCTCATTCAGGAGGTAGTAGTAGTGATAGATATGTATGTATATTAAGGTGCTTTGACTTCTAAGATCGTTTTGTCCCTCTTAAATCCAATTTTTTGATAAGAAAAAATGAAAGTTACCAAATAAGGGTACCATATTTTATTTTTGCCTTTTATCAGTTCCATGTAATGAGAATCGTAAGATATTAGATCTTTTTGAAATGGCTATTACTTGGCCAGGGACCTCTGGGTTATCGCCTAGCACTGAAGCGTGGTATCCCTCGATGTTCAGCCTTCCATTTACCTCTGGGTTCACGATCAGAAGTAATCACCTGGAATCACTTTCCAAGCTATCCGTTTTTCATCCGCGTTACCTCACACCTAGGACAAAGGTAATACCGTAATATACATTCTGATTTTCAGAATTAAGCTCATTGGTAACGGTATCCCGAAACTTCCAATAATTCGGCATATCATCGAGACAGCCAACATCCAGATTTTAAAAACACCAACCCCGCATCAGTCTCTTTGAAATGTAAAGAGTCAAAAAGAGAGAGCAAAGGCGATTAGCGCTGGTCCCCCGCAAAGATGTCTGGCTTGCTCTCGGCGGGCATTTTAGTTTTCATTTCCGGAAGCAAACGCGCAAAGCGATGCGATAAATATTTCAGGCGCCGCTCAGGCAAAATTTCACTTTGACGCGGTCAAATTGCAAACAATTAAAACTGGTGGAATGAGATGGGGAAGGGGCTTATGTGGGGTGGTGTAAGGGGGAGGGAGAAAGAGGGGCGAGAGACCCTCGGGAATTAATTAGCTTCCTCCACTGAGGAGGAGTAAGAAGGTGAGAGGGGGAGAGTCTTGCGCCCGCCGCGAAGGAGGATCTAGATCGAGGGGGGGAAGTTGTTGGGGAAGGGTTGAAGGTAGACTGGGGTCGGAGAGAGGAGCCGGATGTTTGTGTCCAGGGAAATATTGTTGTCTGGGCATTAATAACCGCGGGGGAAATAGTTTACGGAATTCAAAAGGATAGAGGTACGGTATAAATGGAACTCGAGGCGGTGGATGGGATGTCCCTTAAAGAGTGGGCCTAGAGGTCTCCATCTATGAATAATATTATGCCTCTGCAGAACCGGGGCATTTAAGATGAGGGTGTACCTTTCTTCCTTCCGGCTCGATTGAAGAGATGGATGACGGTGAATCAGTAAACGCGACTCGGCCGTTCAGTTCATTCAACGTTCGCATATCAACTTGCCAATCGGCTTGCCCTGTCTTCGGCTAATTAATCACGTTCATGACACCAAAATGAGCATCGTATGCACGTTGGAGTGAGGCAAGGGTTTAAAGCTGACCGTCTATTCTTCATGCTCCAGCGGAAATACTGGTAATAGTTGTGCGTATCGTCAGTTTTTTCCGCGAAAAAGCAAGTGTTTCGCGATGTTAGACCTAATCCCCGTTTCCTGCTACATGCTCATTCTAAAGGGTTTCACGTATGTTTCACCAACCTGTGTGATGTGCGTGAAATTTACAGAAAATCACGTCTGTACCTTAAGTGTACCATTCATTCCTCTAATGCGTATCCTTTTGCCCGGGCGCTTATCTGTCCGTCAAATTCTTATGGCACTGAGTATAGCCCCCGGACAAGCATTTTCGTTTTTAAAGACTATGAAAAATGGAGTTGCTTTATACACGGAAAGGGAGGTGGTATGTAACCGTCCCCACCTTTTTCCGGTGTTAAAATTGGAATTATCTGTGTTTATTCGTCAAAAGACTAAAAATTAAAAAAAATATTAATGCTTACACATAAACCTTCACATTGCTATAAGCCAAAACGTGAGTGAATCAAGTATAAAGAAAAAATAATGATAACGGTTAATTTACTGTTTTACCCATTTTTACAAAGGTAAAATATGATCGAGCAAGTGCCGTGTTGGCAGGCTTAATTAAATATTTTTTTCAATATCTTCAGAAGAAAATATTCTACAATACGTTCTCCCTTGGTAGATGTTCTGGTAATCTTATAGGTATAAAGTTTTCCATAAATATTCTGTCACGAAAATCGTAATTAAACATGAATCTCAGAATATTTTATACTTATTTAATTTTAACCAACCTTATTCCTGCCGCTGAAATATACTTTATTAGTAATTCGTGGCGTAATAATGCTATGGGACATTCATTCGCAAATGTCTCTAACAAATGGTTCATGGAAACGAAAGAATGAATCAGCAATGAAGCATTACAGATGAGAGAAACGACAAAAACGGGTCGACGTAAAGGGGCCAAGTGGAAAAACACACTCGTCTGTACAATTGCATATTTGGTGGTGATGTCAATTTTTTTTTATCAAGTTTACAAAAAATATGCAGGACGCGATCCGTATAACCAAACACTTTTATTGACGAGACCTATTATGTGATTATATAAGTTCCTAGCTCACGAAAAATCCTTTTGTTAAAATGTCCAGGCAAAAACAATGGATGTTTTTGAGTCATAGGAGACGATGTGTGGCATCCACTTCCAAATGACTCTTCTGAATAGACTTTTCCCGGATTTTGCTATGTGCACAAAGGCGAATATTTACGCAGATTATCTATAAATAGTTATATTAATTGCATATTGGCTACTCTAAATGTTTTATGTCCATGTACCTGTATATTAAAACAGCTAATGAGTTTTCAGATGATGTACGAAATCATGTGAGAGAGATCTTTTTAAAAAGATTTTCAAAATATAATTACTATTCTCGTATTCAAATGTTTAGATGTTTTGCAAATCTTTCTGGTAAATCGTCCGTTTTTATTAAGGCTTTCAAAAGTTTGAATTCGTCAGAGATGGTGAAGTTGGCGATGTGGATCAGATCTTAATCGCGTGCACTTACTGATTCGAAACAAAGGCGGTGGCTATTGGCGCGGGCTAAATTCCGCCCGTTGGGGGTGGCCCCGCAGCAAGCGTTATCTTTGCCCGCGTATACGTGTGAGTGTGTGTGCGCGCGCACCCTCGGGCACTCAGCTGAAGTGTTTAAAATCCGGACGCGTTCCCGAATTAGATGCATTAAAAATTAAGCGAATATGGTCCCATGCGGAGATAATTTGCGTGAGGCGATAAGGAGGGAACATTACAACCGTACGTTTTTAATGGGGAAGGCAGTGAAAATTATCGAGGCGGAGAGGTGTATTATGCCGGCTCGGGGAAATGAGAAGTTAAGGGATAATGGGGTGCGGGAAAGCGAGTAGGCGACGAGAAACGGGGAGGATGGTGTGGGATGGGAGATCTTTTCATCCCGTTAAGTAAAAGATAAAAAATGACAAAAAATATGGTGTCAAAAACTTATTTTTTGGAATCGCTTAACACCACATTTGAGATAAATAGAAGGCGAATCAACTACTGTGACCCCTAATGGATTTGCTCGCTTCGCAATCACTATGAACAAATTCGTGGGCAGTCATCCTTAAAACATTTTCCCTTTCGAGGTGAGAACAGCCTTGACTTTAATGAGAGAAAGTGTTAAAATACCAGGCTAACGAGTGACATTACTTTAATTAGTATGATAATGTAAAAAAAATGTGCGCCACTTTAATTCCTCCTTTAAAGAGTTAGGTATAAATATCACGAGATCCGAGTATTCTCATATGCATATCCTTTTTTCATTACTTCATGACCAAATTGTATAGCAACAAGAATTTAAAAGCGGTTAACTTCATTTAATATTGTTTATGAATTATGTTCAAAACACCCAAAAATTAAACGCCCACTGGAGTTTGTGAATTCTTGAATGAAAAGATGTTTCCATTATGTTATTGAAGCTTTAAGTTGACTCGTTATGACTCTAAAAAATGATGTCTTGTTAAGGAAAAATTTTAATAACCAATTCGAACTTTTTTCCAAAGACACAAAAGAAAATTTAACGCCAAAGGTTATGTCGTAAGAATAACATATAGTATGTTAAACATCGTTATGTTGGGGAATCAATTTTTAACTTTTTGATTAGTGCTTATTATTCAGGGAAAGCATCAGGATTTCCCATTTCCGAAGTCCAATCCAAACTAGATGGCATTAATTATTTGAAATGCCAATCTTCCACAAATGCCCAAACTTTGACGAGAAAATTATAACTCCCAACAAATCCCGCCCTTAATCCTTCTCAAAGGTTCCAAAAACCCATTACTGTTGAGCATGTTCTTACTTTTGCCTCGGTCTGGAAAACAACCCCCCGCCGGATTGTGAAGGCCATCGAAAATTCATTCTTCGGTATGGGAGAGTTGGGGGAGGGTGGTAGTATGGTCTAATATTTATGAAGGCGATCAATTAAACCAGGAAAACTCGAGGCAATTATCCTTGGATGTGGATGGGGAAAAGGAGTGAGGTGGAACATACGAGCGAATGAGGGGAAACACGGAAGGTAGAACGAGGGAGGACGAAGGGAAAAGGATTTTTTCGCGGTGAGCTAAGCCGGAGAAGGTTCCACCTTTGAGGTTGGAAGGGGGAGGAAGCAGGGGATTAAGAAGAGCGAGATTGCTCGGATGTGCTAACGGGGCTTGAATGGGGTGTGAAGATGGCAAGTGGGCGGGGAGGAGGGCAAGGAAGGAGGGATTCAGGAGATGTCATCGTAGGTGGGGACTACTGTGGGGGAGATGGGAGTCCGTTAAAGGGAGTTCGTTATGAGGGATGAATGCGTGTTCCAGGAGGTGCGTAGGAGGGGGAGGTGTGGCGGAGGCGGCGAGATGAACTGGGATGGGCAGCGGAGGAACAAGGTAGAACTGGAACGCCGTAGGCCTGGGTGTCCCTCTACCCACATCGGACGTGTCGGAGATACTTGGGTGAGCTCGTCAAACGAGACACGAGAAAGAGAATAAGGAAAACAAAGAATTTTTGGTGGCAATGTTGAATTGATATATTAATTATATAAGCATGCACCTGACGCCCTTCTTTTTTTGGGGTGGATAAGGTAATTGAAGGACTACTTTTAAATAATTCTCAGTAACATTCTCCTTTCGACTAACCAATTCAATTCTGCTCTATTCTAGTCAATTTTTCCTCATGTGTTATCCATGTATGGTCTCTTTTATGCCCTTATAAATGCCCTCTTGTTCCTGAAATTTCTATTTTTTCCACTTCAGGACAATCCTTTTGACCGCATTCATTCACATTTATTATCGGTCGACCCCTTCCTCTCGAACATCTCATTTTACTAGCATATGTCTATTCGGTGATTTGACTCTCATCCGTCCTCTTCAGGTCCCTAAACCCGTGAAGTACACTTCTTTAATTTCATTTTCGTACCGTTGCGTCCAATTGACTCTTCGAGTTCCCCTAACCCATTGCATTAAGCACCATTTATGCTTATCCTTGGAAAGCAAAGTTTCACTTCCCTCTCTTAGCGGGAGGGAGCACACTTTTACGATGTCATTTTTTATATCTTAAAAAAATATTTGTTCATATGATCAAAATACCACCAATTCTCATTTAAAATGTCTTCATTTAACTACTTTATGCTAATATCCTGTAGGAATATGCGAAATCAATCATTAAATTATTCAATTTTTTCAGTTTGCATACACTTAACTTTTATTCTTTTCGATCTCTTTTTCAGAAATAAATAATACTTTACTTTGTAAATATAATAAAAAATGTCCTGTTGAAGGTCTTAGCATTATTTTATAAAGCAATGAATAATCAACAGTTTTGAATCAAGGAATCAGAAATCACGAACGACAATCGTGCTCTCTATGTACGAGGGTCATCCGGAAAGTAGTACCCGTTCGTGAAATAAAGACACAAAAGTAAATATTAACAAACATAAAAAATTTTATTTGAAAGAGGATACTTTAAACTACTTCTCAACATAATCTCCAAGCAAATTAAGGCATTTGTCATAACGTGTGACAAGTTTCTGTATTCCTGCTGCATAGTCCTTCGCCGCCAGCTCATTGAGATACGCGAGGGACCCATCTTGCACAAATTTTTGCATAATGCAGATGGTGTTTAACAATTTCATGAACAATTGTTCGAGAAACATTGGGAAAATGCTCACAGATGTCATCAATTGTGACGCGCCGATCGTTCCTCACGAATTCGTCAACTGAGCTCACCAGTTGGTCTGTAATGACAGACGGTCTCTCCGAACGCTCATCGTCGTGTGTGTTCCCCCTCCCCATGTTGAAGTTGCGACACCACCGCCGAACAGACGACTCGTCCATTACATTGTCTCCATACACCTCCTTTAATTGGCGATGAATATCACATGGGCGAACGTTTCTTGCATTGAGGAATTTAATCACTGCCCTCACTTCACAACTGGCGGCGTTCTCAATTTTTTTAAACATTGTAAACAATCACAGAAACAACACAGGCAATGCTAGCGTCACGCAACTTGGCTCAGAGAAGGCAGACAAGCCACTGAAGCTATCTGACCTCGTCCAGCGGCTACTCGCGTCGTCAGCACTTCATGCGGCACGAACGGGTACTACTTTCCGGATGACCCTCGTAATATACCTTTGAATTTTATAGTCTTCATTTAACTTATATGGCATCAGAACAGTGCGTAACAACGAACTGGAAAAGAAAAATCCCATGTATTGACATTAACTTCCTACTTCAGTTATTAATTAGTGCTACATATTCCTACCAAATTTTCGCATAAAAAATAACAAATGGATGTTTTAATAGATACATGCAGCGAAGTACCAGCAATATTTTGTTAAAACAGGGAAAACGTTTCTATTCAAATGACAACGCTGATTTTTCCGTTATAACTCAGGTATAAAACATTTTAAAGTTCTTCCTTGGACTTTGAAAAAGGTAAAACCCTCCTTCTGCGATAAGGCTCTTTCAATATATTTGATTATCCCTATCATAATTTGATGACTCATTGAAAATTATATACGTGGTAACGTTCCTACGGGTGTGAGACGTAGACGAGGAACAGAGAGAGAATGTTTTATACGGTGAAAATGTGGTTCCAAAGAATAAAGATGAAAATAAGTGCGTAGGCAGAGAATGAAATGATTCGAAGAGCGAGTGACGAGAAAAGTCTTTGGTGGACAATTGCTGGAGAAACAGTGAAATTAACTGAACCTATCCATAGGCGCAATAGCCTGCTGAAAGCCATAATTGAAGAAATAATTCGAGGATGTAATTACAGAGGAAGGAAAAGGATGAACTATGAGTGGCATCTGAAGACAATTATAGGTGGAAGGACCTACTAGCGAATGAAGACGTTGGAATGGATAAAGATAATACTGGGAGCTGTAAACAACAAACCCTCAAATAAATTACCCGTTATGGTGATTAGTAGCTTGATCTAGGTGTCGTGTATCATTTTCAAATCACCAGAAATTAACTCATGGCGAGTAATATTATTAAAGCAATTGGTGGACATTACCTCATGGCCAAACGTTGAGATGAAAATAAGATTATGGCCATGAGGTAGATGCCACAGTTATTTTACAACATTTGAATCACAGCATATGGTATATGCAGACTTTTTCCTCGTGACCAAGCCCATGGGTTATGTACTCTCAGGATCTGTAAAAATTGCAATTTCATATGACACTTTTGTATACGTTTTGAGTTTGAACACAAAGCTAATACTCTTTCTTTCATGGCATAAAATCCGAGAGATAAATTTCGCCGTCAGAGGACCGATTAAATTAGCGAAAGTAAACTACTGCAAAAAAAAGTTAAAATTAAAATATTCTCTCTTTGAACATAAAGATAGTGCGGTATAAATATGTTTATATTACATTTTACAACCAACATTTGTACTATGTGAACTCTTATCTTTATTTCACTTTCCACAAACAGCCGCAGTTTGCTTAGTTGATAAATCTGTCGTAAGTGTATCATAAATTTTGGATATCCACCAGATTTATCTAAGGGACCATTGAAAGTACAGGTAATGGAATTGATGCACGACCGTAATTGCACCATTATCCGCAGCATAAAATGTACTACGATCCTATAAAGCCAACCTTGTGATTAATGGCTATCGCTTGGGTGTGTTTACGGAGCTGTTCAAGTTTTAGGATCTAAGACAGAAGAAGAAGAAGTTATGTTATGGAACATTTCAAACTTGGGCGAGAAGGAATATCTTGAGGTGAAAGCAATACTAAACGCATCAGGTATTTACGATCGAAATATTGTTTTAAATTTTAAAACTTTAACAATCTTTCCTTGAGAAACTTTTCAAAAGTCATTGATTTAATACCAATTGTATTAAGGTGTCACAAAAGCAATATATATAGATATCAAATTGAGTGGTATTTTTTCAAAAGTTTCTAGATTATATCTCGCTCGAGAATTCTGGAGCTTGAATTCACTTAAAACGCGTTTAAAAATATAGCTGTTTGCACAGAATCCTATCAGTCTAGGTAGTAACCCAACGCCAATCTTGTGCAAACAGGTCCCCCCGAAAAAAGAGTTTTTGACGCGGGTGGGGTGAAGGCCTCTGTTCTTCCAGGGTACCACGTACGAGTCCCCGCAGCTGAAGAACGGATAACCCTTCGGAGGGAAATATTAGAAGAAGTGGGCGGGACCGAAGGAAAAAAATTCGATCTTGGGATCGGGAGAGGTGGTAGGTGAAGTGACGGTAAGAGGTAAGCAAACGAGACGTCGTATCATCTGGAGACTCACACTCGGGAGGGGGGATGGGCTGAGGTGATGACCCCGTCGCCCCGGAAATTTGTAAGGAGTGTTCATTTATGTATATGTGTTGTTGTTGCCAATGGAACGAGAGACTCGAGGCATTAGGAACCAGGGCGTCGGAGGAAAAGGAGTTCAATGTACTTTCAGATGAACGCAGTAACTTAACCTTCAGCTTACCGAATCCACCCTCTTCAGAGGGAAACATTCAAAATTGTTGCTAACTTTTATCAACAGTTGCGTGCGTGTGTGTGTGTATATATATATATATATATATATATATATATATATATATATATATATATATATATATATATATATATATATATATATAAAACACTTCTTGAAAGTCTCACGGACGTGAATAATAATGTATACCTGTAACACTTAGCACTAGTGGACACAGACAACAACACAGAAACACACAAAAAGGAGACTCACTATTTTTCGAATTTTCGGTGGTCGTGACCACCTTTATCAAGGAAGAGAGGGACAGAACTGAAGGGAATACGAGGGCTGGAGCGATGGATGGAAGGGGAAGGTGGGGAGAGAATTCCGAAGGGACGGGTTTGGAGGGGCAGCGTTAGAAGGGTGGGGAAAATGTAGAAGGTGATGGGGGTGGAAGGGGGATGAAAATATAATTAGAGCAGGGTAATTCGTGCCTAATATTGATTCCTGGCCAATTCCAGGACTCCTAAAGCCAGATGAAGGATTGCTCTAATGTTTTCAGTTTCAGTGGAGGAGCAGAGGGTGGGAGGGATGCTATGATGGATACACTATAGCATTTATCAAAGGGAGTGTTGTGTTTGGAGGCGTGTTTGGGGATAGGGAGCATATCAATTAAGGAAGAGTTTTTGCATGAGGCTCGGTGGTTGTTGATTCTGATATTGAGGGGTGTGGTGCACTGCCCAATATAATAGGCAGGGCAAAGTTGGCACTTCAGAAGGTACACTACATTGCTAGATGTGCAAGTAAAGGAGGGAATTGGTACCAATTCCCTCCTCCTCCCTATGGTCCCTATCCCCAAACACGCCTCCGAACACAACACTCCCTTTGATAAATGCTATAGTGTATCCATCATAGCATCCCTCCCACCCTCTGCTCCTCCACTGAAACTGAAAACATTAGAGCAATCCTTCATCGGGCTTTAGGAGTCCTGGAATTGGCCAGGAATCAATATATATATATATATATATATGTATATCTTCGTAATGGAACGCTCTTCGGCGACGCACAAATATATAAAAACACAGATGTAGAATTTTAAAACTTAGAAACACAAAGGAAAGGACACTCACATATGTAGTTTTAACGTTTTTATGGTACTACCACCGTCATCAGAAGGACGACAGATTCTGATGATGACGGTCGTGCCGTCGAAAAACGTCAAAACTACGTATGTGAGTGCCCTTTCTTTTTGTTTTTGTGTTTTTAAATCTACATCTGTGTTTATGTATACACATATATATTTATTTATTTATAATATACATAGATATATAATATAAACTTACTGGCTTCCCACCAAGAGGGCCCTTTTCGAGTTCGAATCCTGGAGGCAGCAGAAATTTTTAGTGGCATCACAATCCCTACTTGAGGTGCTTTGTGGAGAGTAGAGTGAGTACGTCGTCCGTCCATCGGATGGGACGTTAAACTGCGGAGCCCTTGGCGCCTTTCGTTTAGAGTACACTCTTACCGACGCCGGGTTTCTTTCCACCCTTCCTACTTCTCCATCCATCTCTAATGGCCATCCCTTAGCTATCAGTCGCCTCTCATAAAAACAGCTGCTAGATATACAAGACGTGTTCAATAAATAATGTGAATTTGAGTTAATAGGAAAGAATATCATTTATTCATCTGCATATATAATAACTATCCCCTTCAAAGTAGTCTCCATTAGCTATTAATTTATGTCAGCGCTTTTTCCAATCCTCAGAACACTCCGGGGACTCGATCTTTGGTGTAGCTTTTAGCTCTCAGCGATGCCTATTTAATCTTATCCATACTTGTAAAACGACGGCCCTTTAAGGGTTTTTTTTATTTTGGGAAAAGAAATAAGTCACGTAGGGTAATGTCTGGTGAATATGGAGGTTGGTACATCATTAAAAGGTGTTTTGGCCAAAAATTCACGTACATGTAGGACATGCCAACAAATGTATTGAATTATTCATGTATATTTATGAATAACTGCGTCATGATAGGTAAAAGGCTGGTGCCCTAACAGCCCACAACGCACGCCCATGTGGTGGCTGGCAGGATGCTCTGCATATGTGGAAACCTTCCTTATTAGTTTCATTAATTTCTGGACGAAATGCTCCAATAATTAACTATTTTTCCCATTGAAATAGGTAACGCATCATTAAAGCCTCAGCCATCAAATAAACGGCTTATTAAACGGCTCCTAATCTCATCTCTAATGAAACTTATTGCCCGAGAATACGTGTAATATTGTTTGGTCGTCATTATCTGTCTACTCTGCAATGTGAAAATGCCCCCATGAGAATTCTCAATACCAAGAATTGAACCTTTCTTAATCTCTCTGATAGAAAACAAAGCAGAGGTGAAAAATTTTGTCCCACTTTAATAGTATTATAGAATAGTGTTATAGTAGAATTCGCCCCGTGTGATTTAATTGAATTTGTTCCACCCAGATGACATGGTACTTACGTTTACGTTACTCTTGTGCCTTCTGATCGAGACTAACTTATGCTATGGCAAACTGGATAGTGAGAAAGCATTGTGATCAGGGGATTAGGATTTGCAAAAGGGGGATCAAGATCAGCTAACTCGAGAGAGAGATATCTTTGGAAAAACGTACTTGAGATCCAAGTGTTTCGATTTTATGAATAACAAAACTTTGGAAGAAATTTCAGATGACAGAGGGAAAGGAACTGCTCCAACACCATACCATTCAATGTGTAGCTTTTACACGCCTATAGACTCAGTAATAATAGTCGGGTTCATGCATTCGATGATAGGGTAAAACAAACCTGAAAGTTTGTATCATAAGCTGTCTTCTTCATGTTTGTCATGATCAATTGTGAAAACGAGACGTCATCAAAACGTCATTACTTTCTTTTCGGACTGTGTTAAATTTTAAAAATATATAAAGGGAGTTCTTTTCTCATTTTTACGATACCGTTTTAAGTTTCATTTTTTCCTAATGTTTTGTACCATTTTTATCTTATCACCAAGTTTTCCCAGTGTCGAATCGCGAGAGATTACTAAGCACTCATACACAGTACCGCACACGATTCCTCTTTAAAGTAGCATGTGAGTTACTTCGACATTGAACACCTTGAAGTAGCAGTTGTTGTACGTAGACCAAAACTGAAGACATCGTTATCTAGAATACGTGTTATTTTTGTCGAAAACCAATTATTTTGACTTTTAGTGGCTTTTAGTAGGCGTACTATGTACTTTCAGACACCAGGATATTTTAGGTCAAAGTCTAATTTGTCTAAGTATGCTTCTTAGTCATACCCATGGTTTCACCTAGAGTGGCTCCCATCGTGTTGTTATCCTCCTTAGTTAATAGATAGATAGAGTGTGACGACGCCACTTCTATTGCTCACCCGAATTTTAAAATTCCCCATGCCTCTTGGCGTCACAGCCAGAATTTAAATATGTTCAAAGGGATAAGAATGAAACGACGTAAGATACGTCTGTAATACGGACGAGATTCGTCATTATTCAGAGAAATCGTAAGGATTTATCGCAAAGATTCAAAGATGAAATGTGTCCTAATTCTCTTTGTAAATAAAGACGTGCTATAACCTTGGGTCCTTTCGAGATGTGAAACATCCGTGACCAAAAGAGCCTGAAAGCAACCAAAATCTGCAATGATTTTGGAAAATGGATTCTTTTTTTTTGGAATTCGGTACGTTACTCGTAATCTCGAAGAAATGACTGATATTATTTTCTAGGGCTGAATAAGAAATCCGGACTCATTCCAAAGCCTTGACTCACGATGAAGGAATATAATAACTTGGAATTCTTTTCCATAAAAAAAGAGAACTTCCGAGTTGGAAAATTGATTCGGCCGAATTAAAAAAAATTTTGTATGGGAAAGAGGAAATAATGTATATCCCCGCTTTCCCAGCGAAATCCCTTCTCTTTCATTTCTCGTATGTGAAATATTTGACTTCTACTTGAAAAGGAGAAACTCTCGTACTCTTAATGCTTAACCGAATAACAATAGTTAGCATGAGAGTGACGTATTTGCCTACATGGGGTTCAATGCGTAGAATATTGGGTTAATTCCACTTTTCTCTTTTGAATGAAATGTTAGTGGTTTGATTCGTGATACGTTTAAAACTCGATTATTTTCTATTTGTTAAATATTTTATATTTGCACAGTTGCCATGTTTTATGCTTTATTTCATTCGATTAAATCGATATATTTAATGACAAACTTTAGGCATTGGAAGCTGTCATGAATACTGAGCGTATTGCGGAACTTTTATCTACAATCAGCAACTTTTTATGCGGAAAATGCCCCCTCTCCCCACGGTCAAGCAGAAGGCGTTCCTAGACATCCTCCGAAGGCTCCCCCGCAATGGAAACAAATATTCCTCAATGAAGCATTGCAATGACTAAGTCGCGGAGGTTCCGAAGGAGTCCAGCTGTGCACTTAGCTCCTGGCTCAGGTCCAAATCTCCCAAAAGACAATACATTCCGTCAGAAAAAAAATGAAGAATGCCACGAGCTGTAGATGGCGATTCGCATGTTTTTTTAGAGCTACTGATAGCCTGTTATAAGTATATAGAGCCCTACTGATCCGGTGGTGTGATTTGTTAACACGAAAGGTCAAGTCGACCCGGAGAGGCTTTGCGGAAGTACAGTTTTTTTTCAACGAGCACGCTTCGCAATTCCTCTATAATAGGGAACTTTCTTCATTTGGTTGAAACACTGGCCTTTTTTAACATTTCATAACTGATCTCAATCTTTCGAAATACTATTGTTACGGCAGTGATAATCGATCTCAATTTAAAGATTCAAGAATGGCCCTCTATCCCTGTTATACTACTCCTCGTCATGTTTATCGCTTCTTCTTAGTCATTTTTTTACTAAATATCTCTCACTAAAATACTTGACCGTTAAGAAATTTTTCATTTTAATTTCCATACTTTTATAATAAATTTCTATTATTTTTTATTCATATTATTTCGTCATTATGTCGTCCTGCGTAAAAGAATGCCGAATACGTCTGATTACCTTATGTTCCAATAATTAGGTACCAAAATAAATCTTCCGATATCTTCTCAAGTTAAGAGAGGTTTATTTTACATTGATATTACGTGCCACTGAAGATAGAAGTAATTCAAGGAAACTTATTCCATTGCGTGATGACACTTTGTATAAATGTTCTAAGCAAAATATTACCTAATTAATGTCTCCGCTCGTAGCAAAATCAATATTCGAGACGATATTTGAACTCACTCAGATCTGCATTCCCCGGCGAGTGCTTTTATCAACGAAATGAGTTGCCATGAAGCCAATTTAAACGGTTCTCCTTTAAGAAGCAGTATGTATACTTGAGGCCTCGACATTTCTCCGAAGGAAAGAATTTCTCCCTCCGTGAGGTTTATATTGGTCCTTGGTGAACGAGGAATCCAATGAAATTTGATTGCGTCCCACGACAGCTCCCGCAAAGACACGAAATAGCCCTAATTTGGACAGGAAGAAGCCATCGGGAATTCATCCGTAAGCATTGGGGTGGGGGC
The DNA here is from genome assembly GCF_022747635.1 of Hetaerina americana. NCBI lineage: Eukaryota > Metazoa > Arthropoda > Insecta > Odonata > Calopterygidae > Hetaerina > Hetaerina americana. The sequence goes on along the minus strand of NW_027286874.1, from coordinate 58,806,512 downwards.
TACGTCAAAATAGCTGAACACTCTTGAAGAGCGAACGCGCGGTCCTAAAACGAAAAGGCTCCCGTTGGCATCCGAGCATGAAGTTTTCACGGCCATATCCAATTTTTTCCCCGTCGACCGTCCGAGCGTTTCTTCCGGAAATGGAGCCCTTCGGCCGTCGGTAGGGACGAGAGAGGATAGGGGTGGAGTGTATGTGGGGATAGAGTCAGCGCCAACCACCGAAGTGTGGTGAAATGAATGTGAAGGCGGCAAGCGAATAAAACAAAACGGAAAATTCATTTTAGTAACCTGCGGGAAACGAAGAAACTGGAATCCGAAACAAAATTCCATATCCACGTGTTTTTATTCTACCGACTCAAAAGCAATTTATTCTCGGACCTTGCAGTGGGCGGGTACCTTATATTTGTTCGAGCGTACACACACATATATATATATAAAATCCAAGTTCCTCAGACAAAATCCTCCCCTTTTACCCTCCAGGGTTCGTTTCTTTCCATCCCCCAACAAATATATTCACCCAGGATGTGGGTGGAAGCGATGGAAAAAACAATAACGGACTAACGTTTTTCCCCGTTTACGTGAGGAACGTGGGATGAAGTCCGCGCGGTGTGGACGATTTTACGTCTCCTCCTCTCCGGTCCCTTCTCATCCCTCTCCCCGCACCGACGGCGGTTGAGTTTAGGAACCTCAGGGGATTAGTTTGGGTTTCTTCGTACGGGGTGCGCAGTTTGGTCGTGGCTCTCATCTCCGCTGGCGATGGCTACGCCGTCGGCCGCCAAGTCGCCCTGATCCCGCCCGCGCGGGTCCGAATGGCCTGGAATGAGTGGGTGTGCTGGGCGAAGGAATTTGATTGAGAGGAAACTTATAAATAGTTTTCCCCGACTCATCGCGAGTTTCCTCGAAGATTTATACTCCTGGGGGCCGTGAGAGTGGGCGTAATAACGCAATCCATGGTGTGTAAGAGAGAGGGAGAGAATGATAGAGAGTACAAGGAATTCAAGAGACCCTCGATTCGGAAGGGATCAATTTTTCCTTAGTGGAATTCCCGAGTAGGTTGGCCGAAGAAATCCCACCAACGAGTTTATTCAAGCAAAATGTTGGAAGTACCGTTGAACTAACTTGCAGTTCTAGAAATAGTTCATGAGGAGATGCTGATGTGTGGCATTGCTTCTTTTATTCCGATTTAAAACTTTCTATTGGTATTGAACGCAAATCGAGTCGCTCTAATGGTTCCAAAAGCGTTGGAACTCAATGACGAAGAAATTAATTTAGCTTTTGAGTGAGTCAGGATATTTTTTTAATTAACATAATGCCAAATATTTATCAACTTTGATGTTTTTAAAATTCCTAAAACCTTTCTTAGAGTACCCAATACGTGCTCATTAGTTCCAATTTTGACTATTTTTGTTGTAGTAAATTAAACTCTTGTCATTCTAGTGTGATAATTTTTTTTAATTTCCGAGATAGTTAACATTTTCCGTCTGTTATGGTTAATGACCCCCCGCCCACGCCCTTGCGGCGGCTTGCGGAGTATTAAGTAGATGTAGATGATGTTCTATTTTTATATGGAACCTAGCTTTCCTCTTTCTCGAAAACCGCAAACCTTTTGTTTTGTTACAGTGATACCCATCCAATATTTATCACACTGACTTTCTTATGCGCTCATCAATGCTTGCAAACAATGTCCTGACTGTCAAAATAAATCTACGTCATCTGCAAACTTGATGTTATGAATTCACCATTAAATTAAATTCCTATCTGTAGTTACCTTAGAGGCTCTTTAACGATTTTTTCCACGTATGCTTTGAAAATCAGGGCTGATGATGAACACCCCTATTTTAACCCTTTTTTCGAAACTACAAATCTCGAATCTCTGTCTGAGCAGTCTGAGATGTGCACAAGTAACGGATAAGTTAAATATCCTTCCAATCTACTCCTATTTTCTGCAATGGATTCATTAATTCTCCCCAATTCACTCTATCTAATGCCTGGATAAATAAATCCATCCAGACTTTATTCAATATTTCTCTTCATTAGTGACCTCTGCCGTCATAGTAATCCCCTCTATCCTTCTCTATATAATCGTCAAGGATGTATATAGATTGGAGGGTTGTGAATTACGGGGTCCAAGAAGAAAGGAGACAGTAAGTTTGGTGGAGAGGAAGGCAAATGTAGAAAAAACGTAAGCTGTGGTACAGAAAGAGGAGACGTTGGCCGGAGATGTTTGAGAAAGCCCGAAGTGATGAAAGAAATATGCATGAAAAGTAGAGGAATGCTGAGTTCTAAGAGAAGAAAGAAGCTCGCGGGCAGAGTGAGGGATCGCATAGGCATTTTGGTCATCATAATACGGTGTCGAAAGTTTGAAGAGCAATGGATAAGTAGACATAATATAAACCAAACGAATTTCAGTGTATGAGGAAGAGCGTCAGTGGTTCATGGCATGTTTATTACGTTTCAGGTGCAAAATATATCTCAAATACATAAGCTATCTATCTATCAATAGTAGTATTCCGAGGTGACTCTTTGAATTACAGGTGCTCGTCTCCGGAAAAATATCGACGATACGTTTCTGTAGCGGCAATCAGAGTCTATAATTAAATTAATCCATAGAAGAATTGAACGAGAAATCTGAACTTCAGTGAGCCTAACTTTTATCGATTACAATACTACAAAAAGGGTCCACTCTTTCTTTTTGAATGACATTTTCATATTCAAACTGATCATTAAAACTTTCATCGTGATTTTATGGAAATGACCGTAACTATGGAGACGAGAATAACCAAACATACCAAGGAAAGCGGAGCATCCAGCAGAAATTCAAAGTCGTCGTGGCACTTTTATAGAAACGTTTTTCCCTTTCTTAGGATATTTCCACCGCTGGAGTCTTGATTATCGTTATTAATCGGCTTATATACCATGGTTTAAAATAATACCCAATGAGTTAGTTATACATGTAGAACACCAAAATTAGTTGATATTCATAAAATATTTCCCATGGCAAGCATAGTGCTCATTCATTTCAAATTATATATCGCGTCCAACGCTTCATTTTTAGAGGGCCTAAAATTTTCAATATTAGCTTGCAATTAAAAAAATATGCTTTTACGGAAGAAATTAATTCTATTTGAGAAAATGCTAGTTTCATATAGTCGGAGAACCGCGTTTTATCATTTATTTTTGCTGAACAGTAATTCAATAAGCTTCGTTTGTTGAATACATTGTTTGATTTATATTGAATAATTTAAGATGTTGAACTTCGTTTATTAAATCATAAATACGTTCATTACAGCGTTTTAGTGACAATTGTTTATCACAATTCAATATTTATGATTACGCATCGACCAAATTGAAAAATCAGTAGACTGATTAAACTAAAAGTGAAGATTTCAACCTAAATATCGTAATTTTGATTACTTCAATCGAACACATAATCAATCTGCAAGGCATAATTTATGCAAGGGAAAAATACTATATTATTTTAAAATATAACTACTTGTAAATATTCTTTATATCTGAATAATTTTCACGATTTCATTATAATCGTCACAGTAAGAGCATTGAGGTAGCAAGAGCCGTTTGCGCCTGTTTCTCTCTCTTAGGTATTTCATAAGCTCCAGGTAGTTCTCCGCGTGTTGACTCTGGCCATCAGGTAATTATTCGTGATGTATAACCACCTTTGTATTGAAAAACAGTCAAAATACCTTGAAATTTGAGCGAACTTGTATTGTTTCTTTGGGAAGGGGTGATGTTTTGTCAATTCATTGTGAAGATTGCACTCGAAATCACGTATATAGGAAGGGGTTGCGAGGTAATTGAAAGAAAGTAAGCAAAATATTTGATAGGTACGAAGTAGATGAAGAACAAAAAAGACATTGAGTATTAGATTAAGACATTAAGGACTCTAATTGAGAACTTCTTAGTTGAAGTATTTGCCTTAATAATACCCGCACAGCAACAAAGATACAATTAAAGGGAGATCCGCAATTTAGTTACCCTTCGGAGTTCCCTTCCAAACTTCCTTATAATGGCTGGCAACTGGCTTGGTCATTCCCTTGCCCTTCAAGTTTTGATTAATTGGCTAGACCGGGTGGCGTGGTACACACCCACGGTCAACGAAAGGGGGGAAGTGAAAGGAGAGCCCTCTAAACTTTCCAATGTTACCTATAAAGAACTGATATGTCCCTGCATCTATTTTCAATTAACTTTGTCAAATTGTTACGGGCAAGAGATTTTTCATTTAAAGTGCATTTATTTTTTATCAAATTTATTCAACATTATTTAATAAAATGAACGAAGTCGCTGAAAAACTGATGTTTTCATTGTGTTTTATTTAAGATTTTCAGCGACAAGATAGTCTGAATTTACAATGTTATTTGTGGTTTCCAATTTACATTATTTAAATGTAATTGTTTTAGAAATATGTTCACTTTATCCGCTGCTCTTATGCCCCAATTTTATATAAAAGTTCGCAAACTCTGATCTACTGCGTCCACATAACATTGAGTAACATTTCAATAACATTTTTAACTTAAGGTCTTCAACTAGATCCTCTGCAGATTGGAGTTACAATGCATTTAATTTATATTTTTTCATCAATTATAAATATAAAAGATAGGATATTTATACCTTAATAACTTACATATCTTTTTGAATTGGTATTTTTAAATAAATCAAAGCCTTGAACCAATATACCTATCAGTTACCACTTCACAGCCCTTGGTAATCTACATACTCGTATAATATATCGTTACAGATATAATATTTCAAGTTGAGCTAGTAAATTGAGGGTTGGGACATAGGTTAATATTTACTCAAAGCTTACTGTAAAAATAGTCAAATATGCCATTTTTTTATTACATGCCGCTTTTTGAGGACCAATTAATCGGTCAACTTGCAGCGCCATAACATTGAAAGCATTGATATCACTATAAAGGATTCCAGTTTTTTTCTTTTTGAAACAATCTTGGGACTCAAACTTAAATGCAGGTAATAAATTAAACGCTCTTATTCGATTCACGGTTTTTACCCATCTTTCTCATAACAACTGAATGAATTTCTTTCGAACGCGTTTAAAAAAACTTTTTTTCCCTTTTTTTTAGAGTAAACATGGCCGTAGAAATTGTTTTGTTTTGATTATTTATTGCCGACTTCATTTCTTTTTACAACAACTGCTTTCCCATTGCAGAAGCAAGTCGAAACGAGCTAACTCCTTTCAGCTTTCTAATTGCTTTTATCGCTAGGGTTCATTTACCGGATTTAACTCAAAGCCGCTTTGGAAAAAGAGGCGAAATTGCGAAACAACACGAGTTGTCGAGTAACACGAATCGATGGGTCACAAAATATGAGTCGCTAGGATGAATCAAATTGAAAGCATCTAATAAAATAAGGAAACTAAGCATGGAATCAAGTTTTTTTCGCTGCGCACTAGTTTGATATTTTCGTAGGCGTTCTATTTTTTGTTGCTACATTTCCATGCATTTTTTTATCATCGTATGCGACTAAATCATATTAAATTGAAGACATAAAAATTAACCCTAAAATATACTGTATTATTCACTCGTAAGGAAAATAAGGATGAATTGTAAATTGTATTATTTACAATTTTAATAAAAGTTTGATGGATAAAATGGGATACCTAAAATTGAAGAAGCAAATCAAAATATGCGTATAAAACCTAACTTCGTCCCCAAAAACAACAAATCAAATAGGGAAAATGGTGTATCCCCTTGAGTTATCATTGAAAATAGGAACTAGATTAACAGTGAAAATATCAAATTATACTTACGGTTACCAAGTGGAGATTTCGGGCGACGATGGGGTGGATACAGACGGAATTCAAAGATTCGTAGTTTAGTTATGGACAGGAAATACAAGCTAGCTAACTGATAAGTAAATTTCGATACGCATAATTCCTGCATCAATGCAGGCTAATTAGGAAACACTTGGAAACAGAAAGGGAGCCATCATACGTTTATTGTGGTTTGCCCGGTTTCATCACATTTCTGACATCTTCAAGTGCAATGTACATCTACATCAATATCCTGCGAGCCACCAAAAAGGTGTGTGGTAGGGGGCAGTGGAGGCAACGTAGTGCATAATTGTATCTTAATTCGTCATATATGTCCGGTCGCACCACCATAAAGCTTGGAGATATTTCCAGTGGTGTTTCTTGATTCCTCAAGTTAGAATTTCACAAGATTGGTGCTGATTGTATAGATATAACTTTACTCTAACTCTACCCTATTTATAAGATGAAGAAGAGGCTTGACTCCTCATAAGATGATACGAAATTAATTTTAAAATTATATTTTCGCGTTCATTAGCCATAAGTATAACATTAATATAAACTTTGCTTATTAACTTTTTTTAGCCTCTTCGGAGACAAAATGTGCGCGTATTCATAAACTTTTAAGCAAGTATGTGCAATGTAATGTCAAAAACATCTATTCTTTCCCCCCTAACTTCATTGAACCGGATTCCAAACTCATCCAAGCTTTTAGAAATCGATGAATGATTTGTCTCACATTCAGTAATAGACTATATTGTTACAGAAATAATCATCTGGTAGTAAAATATATTTTTTAATGCTATTACAAGCTTAAGTTGTAAATTAGTCGGGCCTTTTTTTTGATTGAATAGCGTCAATGATACTGACAGGTACTACTAAACTCTAAAATTATTGAATAACTCTTTAAAATATAATTAAATATGCATAAAATTTAAACATTTTTCATATAAAAATTCATGCAAGAAGTATCGAAAGAAACTGAAAGTATGAAGGGGCTTTTTGAAAGTTCCCTGCAAGCAATGCACAGTGGAATGAGAAAAAGTTTTTCGCTCGGTCATTGATCCAATGAAAGAATTTCACACTGGTAGAATTTTCAAACTGGCTTCTTCTTTAAAGTTTATATTTGAATGAAATACTTAAGTTATCCCAAAAATGGATAACATAAAACACAATAAATTTAACACGATATAAATTATGATTTTTTTTGGAAAAATCATAGTTTAAGCTACTTTTTTATAATTTTACAATTTTTCTATCGGTGACCATGCTGTGCGACTTTTTGCTTTTTTTGCCAGAGTCGGTTTAATTAAGAAGTATCCTATGCATATGCAAACCTACCCTTAACAGTTGTCGACGTGCCCGTTTAAAAACTTACCCTGCCGTCTCTTTCCCCCGACATTTTCTAGAGAGATAATTTCCATTCCCACGAGTGGAATTTAAATTCCGTCCGTAATCATGGAAAATTATACCTTGTTTGGTACGTACCGGTGCCTGCTCGACGAATTAAAAATAAAACGAGCACCGAAGGAGGGAGTATAAGAAGATTGCTCTGTCAGAACAGTCGCCCGGCGGCGACGTCGACTGGTAACCTACCCGCCTCCCTGCAAAGAAAGAAAAGCCTTTCTTTTGTTTTCCCTCCCTTTCGAAGCCCTTAGCAGCAACAACGGTGAACACAGCGAGCTTCCCCCGCATCCCAGCCCCATTGCTGTCTCTCACTCCTCTCGCCCCTTGGTCACGCCAGCGTGCTCAGACCATCTCGCGAAGTAGTGGACTCCTCTTGGGCCATCCGTAGTCTCCTTCTGTTCACGACGTGGGCTCAATTTACCGCCTCCCGCTGCCCATCTTCAAACAGAATCTGAGCCTTCTCCGAGACTGCCGTCGTCTGTCCCGCTTCTTCTCCGCTTCATTCTCGCTGCGCCGCTCCATCACCCCAGAAGTCCGGCGTTAACTTATTCCCTTCAGCGTTTAATCTTCCTCCGTCTCCCTATGCTTGATCCTAGCCTTTAATATAACTACTGTGCCGTTTGCCTGGGCCGCATAAATGTTCCAGCGTGGCAGGTATTCTCGTTTTTTTGGAGTGAAATGATTCCTTTTACGTGTTTACCCAAATGCAACTTGGGAATTTGTTCGCTCCACCCGTCTCTCACAATCACAGAAATATTTTGGTGAGATGATTACTAGGTTGCTCTTTAGTTGATAGCCGTACATACCATCATCTCACCCCAGCAAAATTTTACTCGCGTGATTTTTTTTTAGAGAAGCATTGTTATCATAAGTACGTGTAGGCTAAGAATTTGGAACTTTTATATTCCATGATTCTATTTCCATAGAGGGTGACATTCACTTCAGTAATTTCGCTGATATTTGCACGGCAATGTGTTCTCTGGACACAATCACTTTGATGTTCATTTTTTTCTTTTACAACGGACATATTGTCAACAGGAAAGTATTCCCACCCAATGATTTGGTTGCTGGTATTGATCTTCCCTCGCTCCTATTTCAGCGATTGTCAATGGAAGTGGGGTATTTTAAGTTTTATTGGGACTTAATTGTTCATTTTGCGACCCATTTCACACCACTGTAAATCGATTTAACAATGTGAGGCGGTCATTTAATGCGCGCTTCATGTGAAAAGCGATAATTTAACTACCCACCGTGTCACTTTGGTCATTACTGTCGCTTTAGGGACGCTCCAAGTCAGACGTGAATCAATACACCTTCGACAGTGATTCGGCAATCAACTTCAGAATCAGAATTGAACAAGTTCTGAAGGAAAGGATTTGATCGGAAGAGTGATTTTAAATGCGATCCTAATTTATGTATTTAAGAATTTTTATGCGTTGTTTAATTATCACATAAAATAATCATATTTTTAGTGAAAACCTCCTCTTAAAAAATACTAAGTGGGAGATTTAGGGCATATTTATGCCCCAATTTTGATTCATATTCTCAACATTATTCAATTCTAAATTCTAGTGGGTTAACTTTGTGCTTGATATTTTGTACCAGTACGTGGACATAGTCTTATATTTCCGTTTTCAGCATCTTCATATTTTTTTACCGTTTAGAATAGTACAGAGGTCTGGGTGGTATACGTTTATTTTTGAACAGAGAAGCGAATTGTGCTGATACTAGAGGTAGTCGAATGAAAACCGTGCACCCACCATAACACACCGTTCGCGGAAAAGGCGGCAACACCATTGTTACGTATCGATACTGCCATCGCTGTGGTAGGAGAACTGCATAGTGACAGCTCGCAGGTGCACGCAGCTGGGTTGGTCCTTGGTGCGTGGACTTGTCTAGTGTGCTCGTCCATTTCAATTGACTGCCCCTCATTTAACGAAACAAAGAAATCAACTCATATGCATGCATATTTCCATTTACCTTCTTTCTGCTTATCATCTCCACAGAATTTTTAGTTTCCCATGATTCCCAAATGGAAAATACTTCAAACAAATCTTAAAGTCAACAAAATGGAGTCTTTATTCGCATGTGTGTCCATGCAAATATTTCAAGATAAAATGTTTGAGAATATAAATCCGGCAGGTGAGTACTCAAAGTAATGGATCAATTCACAGAGTAAAACCTCAGTATATCAAAGAGAACACCTGCAATCGCTCGTAATCTAATTAAATTGACTTTGTAATTTAATTTGATAGCTTTTAAAAAAGCTACAGCCCGATGAATCTTTTTTTCCCCTATGGAATTTCATGAAGAGATACGGAGTGAGAAATGTCATCAAGACAATGTGAAGGGAAGCACTCTCCAATATTGACATTCCTATCGCCAGATGTCCAATCTCAGGAAGATTGTTCGGGCTCCAAATATCAATACAGAAGCACTGCCGAATAGTATTTTTCTTTTTCTTGGTAAATGCCAAATTCTATTGTATTGTTACTTTAATCCGAGTGATATTTTACGTTAAAACGTTAAAACATATCGTTAATTGTTATTTGCATAGTTTTCATGGCATTACCTCAGTGTAATTAAAGTCAATATAGGTAAATGGATATGTTAGCCACCTCTGTTTCGCATAAAATTATCCGTAGCGTTTTGAACCGTTGTGTAATGAAATCATTTAGGTAAAGAATGGAGGTGAACGCTGAAAATACTTTACGAAACATAAGTAAATATAGGAATCGGGTAATAAGCACAACTGCGGTGTTTACCTGATGAATCGCGGTGTAATTTACCCTATATATAAATCTTTGAGATACACGTACCATGCTCTATGAGATAATAGTTAGACCTAGATATTTTCCACTTTTGACCTGACTGTATGCAGGCTTTCTTGTTTTCGTTTGTTTTCATCTTTTCTTCTGCCTTTCCTTTTTTCGACCTTTTCGCGCCCGTTTCGCTATTCATATTCAATGGAAAATGACGGCTCGTACATAATAAATATTGTACTACGTGCGTTGAATAAAGATATTTCCTAAAGTCCCACTTTCATTGGTAACATTTCATCTTCGCCGTAGAAAACCTGTTGAGGCTATGAAAATCAGTCAAGAAAAAGAAATGATATCACTGCGAGATTTATCTGTTAAGTTTGATAATTCTTTTCTTTTCGTATAAGTATGCGTGTATTCACATGTACCTTGAAAAAAAGATTGCTAACTTTTATTATTCTTCTCCCACAAAAATTATTAATTTTTTTCCTTGACACTAACTACTATCATCATTACACGCCCCAACATTTGCCACCACTTTCCATAATTACTTCCTATATCCAGTTAATATGATTACATTCAAATCAATTAAATACGAGGCATTATCTTCTCAGGAAAGTGATAGTTCTTCTAATCATTTATTTTTTGGCCATTTTTCCTGTCAATATTAAGGCAATTTAATTCTATTTCTAAATGCAGTTTTGTCGAATTACTTTTTTATGCTACAAAATACACCTATACCTTATCGCCTTGGCTTGAATTCCCGCCTGTTTAAATGAACACTGGAATAAATACATATATTTTTTTTCCCTCTCCAATATCGGGATTTGATTTAGAGCGGCAGGACTGACTGACATGATCAAATAAATCTTTATTGTAATCTACACCCGGATGAAAGATTCCATCGGCCTTCCTTTACTTATCTTCAAGGCACTGTTCAATATTTTCCTCTCCCTGTGTCCCGAGGCTGGTTTCGGAGCAGAATTATAGATGCTCATCGAAATCTCTTCAAAAGAATCGGGATAGATAATGGAAATAAATTTTACAAGTACCTCCGGAGGAGGAAAGACAACAGGGAAAACATAACAGCTTTAAAAAAAGAGGATGGGACACTAATCGTTGATGATAAGGAAAAGGCTAATACGTTTAATAATTGGTATGCAAGTGTATTTAAGGTTATGGTAAATAAAAAGGATCCTGTAGATTCATCTCTGAGTCAACAAGGAGGCGAAAAAATATTAAATACCAAAAGTATTAAAACGACGAGCGCAGAAATTTATAAAAAAATTATGAAAATGAGGGCAAATAAATCAAAAGGGCCAGATGGTATCTCAATTGACTTGCTTAAATTGGGCGGTAGTGTAGTTTCAAATTATATAAATCATTTATTCAATGTTACCTTAAACAATAATGCCCTGCCAAATGCTTGGAAGGAGGCATATGTTACGCCAATTTTCAAAGGAGGAGATAAGGCACTAGTTGATAATTATAGACCGGTAAGCTTGACATCAGTTGTATGCAAGCTATTAGAAAAGATAATGGCTGATTATCTCTGGGACCTGTGGGAGAGTGAGAATTGGTTGTATAGTCGCCAATACGGCTTTAGAAAAGGGCACTCTTGTGAAACTCAGCTATTAGGGTTCTGCCAAGAAATGTTCGACTCTATGGATGCGGGAATAGAGGTGGATGCTATAATAGTCGACCTGTCAAAAGCCTTTGACAAAGTTGACCACGATCGCTTAATGCTTAAGATGGGCCAATTGCCACTACACACAGATGGAAGAGTAATCTCTTGGGTCAGAAATTTCATGGAAGGTCGAACACAAAGGGTAAAATTAGGAGAAGTGTATTCTGAAAAAGCAAGGGTAACATCGGGAGTCCCACAAGGAAGCGTACTTGGCCCGCTATTGTTTTTAATATACATAAATGATCTCCCAATAAATATTAATTCTCAGTTAAGACTTTTTGCAGACGACTGTATTATCTACAGGAAAGTCGAAAATGACAGAGACCGTGACAAACTTCAGACGGACATTAATAAAATGGCTGATTGGGTGACAAAAAATGGGATGGATATTAATGTTAACAAATGCAAATCCATCACTTTTAGCAATAAGGTAAATGGAAACCATAGGGAATATAAATTCTCAGAAAATGTCATTCCTAGAAGTGATACTGTCAAATACTTAGGTGTATATTTAACTAAGGACTTAGGGTGGGGGCTAAATGTGGAGTACATCTATAAGAAAGCTTTCAAAACTCTTCATTGGGTAATGAGAAACCTAAAAGGGAGCGTTAGAGCAACCAAGGAGAAGGCTTATCAGACCCTAGTAAGACCAATTTTAGAGTACGCTTCTCTTGTATGGGACCCTCATGAAGAAGGTCATATTAAAAAACTGGAAAAGGTGCAAAGAAAGGCTGCCCGATATGTACTGGGGAAGCATGGGAGGATGGAGAGTGTGTCTGACATGCTAGAAACGCTGGGCTGGGAACCTCTAGAATCTAGAAGAAAAGTAAGCAGACTTTGTGGAATGTTCCGAATTTTGAAGGGGGAGAAAGCTTGGGCAGATCTTAGGAAAGAGGCGGGGAACCCAAATTTTATAGGCAGAAATGATCACAAATTTAAGATAAAATGCCGGGCACAGAGGACAAATAAAAAAAAATTTTCATTTCTAAATAGAACAATTGTTGAGTGGAACACCTTACCTGCAAAAATATTCGAGCCCTTTCCTAACAGAGTGTATACTTTTAAGAATAGATGTAAGGTATATATGTAAAAATTTGATTTATGTGTGGTGTATGGTATTATATGTTATAGCTTAATTTTTTTTATGTATCTTTTTTTTTCTTGCTGGTTAATGGTTGTAAATGGGATGGGGATTCACTTGTTTCGTTAAAGAGATCTGTGTTTGTCTGGTTTTATGTATTATATTTTGCAATTGTTTGGGACTTGTGTGCCACCTGACAGTGTCTATTAGCACATGTGTATTTATAATAATAATAATAATAAAAAGTAACACTTAAATATCATTAAAAAGGCGAAAGATTGATGAGACTCTTGTGAAACCCGTCGGCAAATAACTTTATCTTTTTATAAATCTAAGTTTTTAATTCTCATGCGATATAGTATTTTGGCAAAAGTCGTATGTTAAAATCAAATCACATCACATGCACATAAGCACAGAGAAGGAATCTAAACATTCTTCCAAAAAGCAGAACTTAAGAATGGATCCAATCTGCCAAATGTTACTTTTCATATATGCCAATCCAATCTTCTTATGAATAGTTGGAAAAGACTCCGAATTACCAAGATGAAAAGATACTAGTTATTTTACATTTGATGACTAGAAAATCCACATTGAAAGTAAATGTAATACATATAGTTAAACAGAAAAAGATTCAAGTTGTTTCAAAACACACAATTCAGTTTTCTGTAACGCTTATCTGCAAATTGCGAATAAATCCCAGATTAGAAATAAAAGCTTTTTCTACATTTAATGTCTGTCTTTTTCACTTATTGCCTTGATAAATCTTTACATAGCATTTCATTTCTCATCTCACGGGAAAATATTCAATAGAATTTTTATGATCTACTGGCAAGAGATTTCCAACCAGTCACAGCAGAGAAATATCTAAAGATTTTAGGTTATATCTTTGCAGAAAACTATTTTCAGCATTTTCAAAAGATCGCGAAATGTCATGATTCTCTTTTTCCTAAAGAAATTGTAATAATTTAACCCTCACCCCGATTCAAACTACAATCTGCTCTCACCCCTTGATCCCTGCTCCCGTTCACGCAAAGCTTTCCCCAAAACTTTTCCTCCGAGTCTCCTCTCCAAGTCCCGTATTCCACGCATCAGGGGAAACCCGAGGAACAAAGGCCATTATTGCTTCTTTGCCTCGGTATCTCTCACACCCGTCTCAGGCCACCCTGTCATCACAACGACCAACACCTTTGGGCCAAGTTGGTCACAAAAGCCTTCTCTCCGCCACACTTTCTCCCGATTCCACCCAGGGAAAAAGCCGCGCCGTCTAATTCGTGAGCGCCCCCTTACAAATCACCCGCAAAAACCGCCCTTCCGGGCGGTGGAGTGCCACAAGGCACCGTTCCGTGTCACCTCCATTGATCCCACCCCTTTACTCCACCTCCCTTCCCGACCCCTGCACCCTTCACGCGGGAAAGGAAAGAGGAAAAGGGATCCCCTCCCCACATAACCCCGTTGCTCTCCTAGGAGGAACCCTCCAGCAAATGACTATCGACCTATCCAACCCCTCGCCCACACACCCGCCCACTGCCCGTTTCTCCGCGCACTGTTTCTACTCCCTCTCCCCAGGAGGCCAGGGGCGGCGGAAGACACGTGCGCCCCTCGCAAACAATCTCGTGAAGCCTCTCCTTCATTTTTTTCTATTTTCTTTCCACATGGAAACCCAAAATAGTCCAAACGCATCCAGTTTCCCTCAGAACCCAGTCCAGGGTCCGGCATTCCACTCCCCCGATTCTCACCGCAGCCTTACCCCCCGCGGCGTGATCTTTCTCCTCGGGTAGGCATCCTCTGAGGGCGCCGTGATTCGTTTTCCGACTTTCCTTTCCGCTACTCGTTCCCGGGTACATTTTTCTCTTTTGCAACCAACTTCTGAAAACCTCAGCGTCTCCTTTGCCTCATCCCCTGAAATTTTTCTTGAGTTGTCTCTTCTCCTATTCTTTCACATCACTGCGTTTCGCCTTGGCGACAAACACGAAAAGGGCATTGTAACCAATGACTATTTTCTTCTGCAAAATGCAAGAATATGTTGATGAAGCGATGGAAAATAGAGATGTCCAACCATTTTGCTGGTATTATAGATGTTAGATCATTTTAGTTTATCAAATTTATCCGAGACAGCCTGGTTTTATGCTGTGGATCGACTTGGTTTAAAAACTAACTTTATTTTGGAAGGATTGCTTCAGATCGCATCTCCGCTCTAAATTATATATTTGATTGACTCTCGGTACCAATGCTGATAATATCATAACACATTCCAGCAATATTAATATTTTGAAATAGTGGTTGGATTAATAGCTTCCTTTTTTTCTTATTAAGTCATAAATATTTTCAGAATTTTTCATTTTCCAGCACTTTGCTGATGTTTGTAAATATATATTCTCTCATTATCCATAAACACCCCTTTCCTTTATTATCTCGTTATTTGAAAGCGACCACTTGGATGTGCATTAAGGGATATTGATACTCTGGTATGAGCGTGCAACCCTGAATATTTTTTTGCATTAAATTTCATTTCACCCATTTAAGTTTTTTTCTGCATACATTTTTCTTTTATTTTCATGCCTCAAACACGATAAAGAATGCAAATCATTGTTTGCTGACCTTCCATGCCCATAGCAAATCGTAACCCTTGCCAGGAAGAGCTGTAAACCTATATATTTCCTTGCAGTGGATTTTCATTGTAGAATGAAAAAGGATCTAGACACAAATATATCTTAAAAGAGAGGGTAATAAAATTTCCCCCTACTATTTTATAGCCTAAAACCACCATGTTTATTTCTATTTTTTTCTCAATTTATATTTTCGTTTCCTTTCCACTTCAACGGAAGGAAGACAAAATGTTTCAATTTGAAAGGGTGTGATAAAATCTAAAGATATCAATAATTTAAAAAGTAATCTTTTGCCAGATATTACTATAACAACAGCAAAGTTATTTATGTAGAAGATAGATTATATAACAGATTTTTTCGCAGTTTGTTCAAGGCTGTATGCTTAATTTTGTTGTTCATTAAAACATTTAAGAATTTTTCTTTTACTACGAACAAGCAGTAGCCTTTCCATTGCTCCTATTCTATAAAAGAATTTTTTTGTCCGACAAAATATTGTGCATCTACACAGTTTCATCCTAGCATATTTGGAATAGTACTGTGGATAGGCATTACATCCACGGTAACAAATTAACCAGTGTCATAAACGGAAAATAATGTCTCATTATAAGATACAGAAAACGATTTTTAAATCTTTTTTTGACCTCTCTGAAATTAGACGAAATATTTTTCAATTAAATTTTAATGTTCAATGCTATTATTTAATTTGGATGACTGAATACCTAATGTATTTTAAACGCACCCAAGAATTTCTAATAAAAGAGGTCAACCGCCATCCAGATTGGGCCGCGTGACGCATGCTGTCATCTATCTATCCCTATCACAATGCCCCGCCATCTGTACTACGGCCCCCCTCAATATTCCCTATCGATTCCCGTTTCTCCTCGAAACCGAGGCGATCTAAGGGCGTCGATCTATAACCAAATTTATTCAACCCCTTAGGAAGAACCAAGGCGTGGTGGAAGAAGGTGTGTGTGGCAGATGATTCGGCGGGGAGGCAACAAACACCCTACCACGAACTCGCGGCGGGGGGACGAAATCACGTGGGCGTCTCCTTCTCATCTCCCATTCCCACTCTCCACCACCTCGCCCTACTTCCGTCTAACCCCTTTTTCGAGCAACGTTCTCCCTTTCACGCATATTTTCTTACTCCTCCGGTCCCCTTGGCCCACTACATTTCGCAAACTCCCCAAAACCTCTATTCCCCGCAACCATCTTCCGCACGGAGTCCCGATGACATCTCTTCCCCCCTCCCCATTCCCATCGTTCTCCACTCCCTGACCCTCCACCCCTCGCGCACCCGCCCCCTCCCCACTCTCTCCCCCGAAAGTAAAAAATGCCTCCCTCACACAATCCCCTCTCCACCCACCCTCCGTCTTCCCTCTCACCGCAAAGCCGTTCCCACATAGCCAGGCCCAAGTAGGTACTCATTTCTTTACCCCCGCGCCCCATACCCCTCCTCCATCACCCCCCTCATCCTGTTTCCTTCCGTTTCCTCTCTTTTGCGTGTAAGAAAACACGGCCTCTCTCCAGGTCCTGTTTAAACGAAGGTCAACCCCTTTCGGTAGGAGATATGAGGAACGAAGCTCTCTACACCATGACCCGTGTGCAAATGTGTATTTGAAACTCTTCCTCGTTTTCAGACACTAATCTTCAAATTTCCTGCCTGCAAGAAAGGGTCTGGGATAGTACACAAGGAATAATCAAAAAACTTTGCGTTTCCAAAGATAGAATTTATTGCTGTCAACTAGTTTCGCTACACCGTAGTCCAGATGGTGCTACAGTGTAGCGAAACTAGTTGACAGCAATAAGTGCCATCCTTTGGAAACGCAGAGTATTTTGATTATTCCGTGTAAACTAAAATGGAATTCCACAAAGTAGCGACCTCAACCACCCTCCAAGTTAAGTCTTTAGTAGTTTCGTCAACTCGCAACTCTTTGAGAAAGGAATGTCCATTTCGATTTTTTGCATGTATAATTAATGTATCGGTACTGCCATTTTGTGGTTTTTTTACTCTGGATTTTATCTTGTTAAAACTTGCATATGTCTTAGGTTCATTACTTTTATGGACATCGAATTATGCTCGCATGGCGGAACTTAGAGAACGGTAAACATTGCCCCATCATCGTACGAGGATCGAATTCTATTTTACCACCATCCATTCCGTGTCTCCCGTTCGCTTCGTTCGTGCGACCTTCCCGCAAACACCTATCTCCCAAGCGTTCGGGAATCGGCACAGATCGCCCCGCGTAGCATTTCCCCCTGGAAGTCCACTGGCATCCCCGCAGATTCTTCCTCCCCGCCCCCGTCTCCGGCGGACCGAACCCTGCCCTAATCTTTTCCTCCCTCAAAGCCTACTTGCCGCTCGATTGATTTTCGAAACCCCTTCACTCTCTCACCTTGTCTCCCCGTCCATTGCCAATCAATGAATTGACGCTTTATCTGCATGGCTGGGTGTGGGTTAGGAGCCGTGATGAATCAGGTAAACAAGACTTCCGGCCTCCGAGATTTATTGTAATCCAATCTGCTCGAGTGGGAACCCGGGGAGAATGTGAGTTTTACGAATTTTTGGCAAGTCGTGACGAGACGCCGTGATGAATGCGACATTGGTAGTTTTGTGCTACGGAGAATGACGGGGTACACTAAGAATTTAAATAAAATTCGGCTTCTTTGTTTATACACTTTACCCCTGGATGAACAAAATACAAAAAATATAAGATGCAAAAAGAAAAGAATCACTTTGTTGAAATATTTCGGTTGTCCCTGCCACCCTTATAGGTGTGATAGGAGTGAATCACTCTGATGCAGGTGGCATACGCCGCTGAAATTTTTTCCAAAAATAATATTTTTCTACATTTTATATACAACGTACGCGTACATATTTAGAAATTTTGTCTAGTCGAAACGTCAAATCCTCTTATTTTCACATAAGCTATCACATAGACGCGTTCATTCAGTTCTTCGTCCCAAAACAGGCCCTCGGCCAAATTAACAACCCAATGTTTGCTTCAACTTTTTCGATCCGTCTCGAAAATACTACTATGTAGCTGTAAATCCAATTGTTCAGCAATGTGCTTACTCATGACTTTTTCTCTTCCAGAATTCAATGATTTTTCAAACAGATTGTCACTGAGGATTAGCATACCTTTTAATTTATCATACTTGCGCAATTACTCCCTCCATCCGACCAAAAAGTAGCGTAAGAGTGTTTACAATATTCTTTAAATAGCTGAATTTATTGCAAAATACCGTTAAATTATCGAATAATTATAATCAAGGGTTGTGATATCTTCTTCGGATTTTTTTTAGCATAGAAAACATTAAAAATAGAAAAATAAACCAAGAGAACCCTCACATATTTTTACCTTTTGCCTAACTTAGTTCTTCGCTCAACGAAGGTGACATTAACAGTGAAACAAAAAAGTATGTATATAACTGAATGAATTATATATATATATATATATATATATATATATATATATATGTCTAACACTTTGTTGGTCTTAGTTCTTTACCATACAGTTCCTCTACATATTCCTTCCATCTCTCTTGGATCTTTCCTGTGTCAGCTATTATCTTACCCGTCTTATCTCTTCCTGTTAGCATAGATCATCCCTTCTTACTTCCCGATAAAGATTTAATTTTACTGTACAGCGCACCAATTTCACCCTTTCTCTGCAAACTTTCCATATCCTCACACTGCGTTTTCCACCATGCTTCTTTTGCTTTATTTATTGTCCGCCTCAATTAATGGTTTAACTCTTTGTACTTCATTTTGGCTGACTCCGTGTTTACATTCTTCCATTTTCTCCTCTCATCCATCTTGAGAATAATATATATATATATATATATATATATATATATATATATATATAAGCACAGATGTAGATTTTTAGAATATAGAGACACAAAGAAAGGACACTCACAATTTGTTATTTTACGTTTCGACAGCACGGCTGTCGTCTTCAGAATGGCGTTCTCGGGGAAGAGCGGAGAGGATGTGCGGGGGAGAGGTGGGGGAAGGAGAGGTAAGGGACCAATAGGAAATGAACAAGGGGGTGGGGGGATATGTAGGCAGCCAATTGATGCATTCAGTGGGCTTGGTTCAGCCCGGGCGGTTTGAATGATTGGGCCACCCAGATATGCGCCATCTCGCGGGTTCTCACCTCTATTATATATATATATATATATATATATATATATATATATATATATATATATATATATATATATATATATATATATATATATATATATATATATACACGAGGTTCATCCGGAAAGTAGTACCCGTTCGTGAAATAAAGACACAAAAGTAAATATTAACAAACATAAAAAATTTTATTTGAAAGAGGATACTTTAAACTACTTCTCAACATAATCTCCAAGCAAATTAAGGCATTTGTCATAACGTGTGACAAGTTTCTGTATTCCTGCTGCATAGTCCTTCGCCGCCAGCTCATTGAGATACGCGAGGGACCCATCTTGCACAAATTTTTGCATAATGCAGATGGTGTTTAACAATTTCATGAACAATTATTCGAGAAACATTGGGAAAATGCTCACAGATGTCATCAATTGTGACGCGCCGATCGTTCCTCACGAATTCGTCAACTGAGCTCACCAGTTGGTCTGTAATGACAGACGGTCTCCCCGAACGCTCATCGTCGTGTGTGTTCCCCCTCCCCATGTTGAAGTTGCGACACCACCGCCGAACAGACGACTCGTCCATTACATTGTCTCCATACACCTCCTTTAATTGGCGATGAATATCACATGGGCGAACGTTTCTTGCATTGAGGAATTTAATCACTGCCCTCACTTCACAACTGGCGGCGTTCTCAATTTTTTTAAACATTGTAAACAATCACAGAAACAACACAGGCAATGCTAGCGTCACGCAACTTGGCTCAGAGAAGGCAGACAAGCCACTGAAGCTATCTGACCTCGTCCAGCGGCTACTCGCGTCAAACATCCCCATCCCATTCCTCGTTTGCCTAACATTTCCCCGTCTGTTACAGTCTTCAACATCATGAACATCTCTTTGATCTTTTCTATGTCAACGATTATCTTGTTCAACTTATCTCCAACTGTTAATACAGATCTTTCCTTCTTACTTCCCGATAGTGTTTAACCCTAATTGAATAGTGCACCAATTTTATCCTTTATATTTCCTTCTGCCTAAGTCTGAGTTTACATTCCTCGATTTCCTTCTCTCATCCATCTTTCTATTTATCTCTTCCCTGATCCATGGTTTCCTGGTCCTTTTCGCATTATCGGTCCCTATAGTGTCTTTTTCGGCTTTCCATTAGCCATTTTTTATACATTCCCATTTTTCCTCGATGGTACGCAGCTCCTTACCCTCATCCATAATTGTCTCTCTAGCCTGCTGATACTCCTTCCTTTTCAATCCATTTACTGCTTAAACATTGAATTTGCAGCCATTGCAACCAACCCGCCGCCCCTGGCTTATCTTTTTAAAACGTACGCTACACTTCATAACAACTAAATTTTGGTCGGAGTCCGCATCCGCTCCCGGCAAGCTGTGCGAATTGATCACACTGTTCCTATACATGTGCCTAACCATATTATAATCTAACTGATACCTTTTTGAGTCACCTGGCATTTTCCATGTATACCTGTGTCTTTTGTGGTGTCTAAACCAAGTGTTGGTGATGACTAACCCCTGTCTCCTGCAGAACTCAATTGCTTTCTCCCCGCGGTCATTCCTCGCATCTAAACCGTAGTCCTGCACCCTATCACCATCTCTTCCTTCGCCTTCCCTCACATTCCAATCCCCCATCACTATCAAATGTTTCCCCGCGGGAACACACGCTATTTTGTCCTTTAAATGATCGTATATCCTATCGACTACTTCTTATGGTTGCTCGTTGGCATGTATACTTGAACAATGACCAAGTTCGTCGGTTCTGCTTTTATCTCTTCTGTAATAATTCTCTCCGTTGTTTGTTCTATGTAGACTACCTTTACCTTTTACCTGCCATACTTCCTTGATAGTGTTTTCAACGTGACACTATCACTCAATGGCCACCCCACTGGGGTCAGACGCTTTTGCAGCCGCCTCGCTGAGGAACAGACGCTGCGTGGACTACCTTTCGTCTAGTCCCTAACCGTCAACCCATCTAGCATGGGTGATCCTACCAGGAGCAATAATCATTGCTCGCGCCAGCACAGCTCTAGGAGTCATCGGAAGCCACTAGTCCTTCCACCACGTCAAGGTTGTAGTCTATGGGAGGGATACATGTATGTATTTATTAATACATAATAATATATACACTTGTGTATATGTAGATAAATGAGAGAAATAGACAGAGAGAGAGAGAGAGAGAATTGATATTTTGCGTTCTCCGGCGATACCACTTTTGAGTATCATTGATGGCTTCACCTCCCCTGTTAAGGCACGAAAATATCCCAAGCCTTGGAAGATTCGTTATACCACCTTACTTTTCTCTTTTGGGCTTTTGGCATTACACGAGGTAACTTGAGCTACGAACAAGGGTTTCCTCACCCTTCCTCCTAAGACTCTCGTTGAATCATGTTGACTGAGCCGGATCAGCGTACACGTATGACTTTCCCAGAGACACGCCTTGCGAACAAACTTCGTTCTTCACGGAGATATTTATCAAAGGAGATGTTTTCCGATGTTTCCCCTTTGCCTCGTCCTTTTAACTGTTCGACCATAAAGCGCAGAGATTTACTTCGCCAAGTATAGGAAATTACCATTTCGGCCTGTGCCCGCGATTCTAAAATTGGAAACCAAAATTTTCCTCTTCTCATCCGGAATTATAATAATTCCTTCATGTGTGACATTTCCATTGAGAGATCATTTTGAGAAATCTTTCCGAATTTTCTTCGAGGTGAGATGATAAACTCTAAAGGCCGGTTTCTAAAGAGGTAATTTTGTTTCAACAACGTGTCTGTAAACACTTTTCTGTGTTAAAATTTCTCCAGTGATGCACATTTATCCAGTAATTCCCAGAGAATCCTTCATTAAAAGGAGGGAGAGGTACAGGGAAGTCCTAACGAGATCGGCACGGGACGATTGTCAATCGCCCCCTCGGGCGACCGTAGAGTGGGAATGAGCTTTTGAGACCATTTTGCTCTGGAGCAAACATCGGACAAATGAAATTCTTGAGTTCGAAACCCTTTTGATTATAATCAGAGGATCAAAGAGTGTGCGCTTAAAAAAGCTTCGCACTCGACTTTCTTCAGTTCGCCCTCTCCCGCTGGCACCCAATGGCTGGTATTTCCTCGTCCGCTGGTCATAAATTGCCGCTAACTTTGGCTGATGTTTTGACCTTTGCTAACCTTTCAAATGATGTAGCATTTCGTTTTCGCTGAAATTGTATACGAAGTGACGATGAATGCAATATTATCGGTACACCACGACGTTGGACGAAGTGGACCTTTTGGGCGTTGGCGATAATTTATATTATTTCAATTCGCACAAAAACTAAAAATGTAATAAAAATTCATTTGGAAGGATTTCATACAAGAATCACTTAGCAATGATATCCAGCTGACTATAGAGTTCGAAAGTTGGCGTGGGGATTTGGGCTCGAAACACTGTGATTTTATGACCCTCAGCTTTAGTGTTTTTTTGAAACCTCTTTTTCCTGTGTAAACCTTCAGTGGGGCGAGGAAAGGAACTGTTTTTGTGTCCTTATATTTGAACTTTGCCCCAACCGTAGGGCTTTTTACGATATTTCGTTATTTCACGAATCATAGGAATAACCTTTGGGTTGATGCGTGCAACAAAGATTTAATGCTATAACTTCAGTCAGTATCGACGACGATTTTAAATAAGGTGAAGAATAATGAAGAGGAAGAAATATTATATAGGTCTATTTCACAAGACATCTCACGTTAAAATAATTAAATGCACGATATCTTTAGACATTTCCAATTAACAATCTAAATCCAAGGAGTAGAATCAGGCCGTAAATATCCTGTGGCTCATGATGAGACGTTTTGCTTGTGATAAGTTTGTTACTAAAATATCTTTTATTACGCACTTACCTTTGTGGTGTGATATTTATTTATTTTATGCAAATCAAAGTATCTTAGAACCAATTTTTCAAATTTTAACCATCGATTTAAGAATACTTTCCCCTCAACTGCTAACGGAGGAAATAAAAAATGAGCTCCTCCAATTAAACTGTAGCGATGGCGTTGTAAATGGCTCTTTCACTCAGAGCCGATTACTATTTCTTGTGCGTTCAACCCTAGGTCATTATTGTCTCACATTCTGTGACAGCATGCAAGTAAGTGTTGTCTGTGCTTTCAAAGATAGGTAAGATCATAGTGAAAAATGTCACTTTTGGTGAATCTGCTGAGTATACACTTTTCTAAGTATTTATTCAACTTTTCTCGCGGCAGTGCAGCATTTAATATTTTTAGTACTTGATCCCCTACGGTTTCCAAAAAATGAAGCCCTAAATATACTCCGACCCGAGTATTTCGATGGATGAGGAGCTTATAGGCCAGGAAATGTTTCCTAAGCTTCAACCTCGCCTTGGTTGTGGATGCGGTGGTCCGCTTGCTACCCCTTCTCAATGATTGACGCCTGCTTCCCGTGTTTAACATATTCGGGACTCAAAAGAGTAATTAACCACAGTTCTTTCCTTAGCCGGTTCGGATCCGAGCGACGAGCGTCATCATTCTCGATGGTGAATGACTCAAATTTCGACCCGTCTGCCCCCTTAGCCAGTGGCAGTGAATCGGGTCGACCCTCAATTCTCCCTAGTCTTATCTTCTTCCCTCCAAACTCACTATTCCTCTTACCACTACCTTGAAATCCAGAAAATGAGGGGAGAGAACGAGGGACCACCACACAGATGCCGTTCAGCGTCTGGTTAGAAGAGGAAAAAATAGCAAATTTGGGGACGCCGCCATTTAGCGATCGGAAACGGGGGTGGGAGATACATGGAGGCGAAGATGCTGGAGGGTAAGGAAAGAATGCGGAGATGGGGGGAGAAGGGAGGCTGGGAATCCTGATCGAGCGAGAGAAATAGAGAAAGGAATTGGGTGAGGGGATTCGAAGGGGACCGTAACGAGATAGCGAGACACATGAGGGGCCCGAATAAATAAATAAATAAATAAAGAAAATGTAAGGGGATGGAAAGGCGTGAAGGGATGGATGACGTTATCTCGAAAGTAAAAAATCGAAAGTGGGGGTCGGTGGCGTTTCCCGAGGCGGGGATTGGCTGTGGGAGGCGGTGGGAAAAAGAAGGTGGAGAGATGGGGGATAGAGGGATTGAAGAAAGTGGGAACAAAGGAGGACAAGCTCAGAGGAAAAGGGGGTTGAGGGTTGATGGTGGAGAAAAGTGGTGGGAAACGAAGGGGTGAGTGGGAGGGAAGGAGGAGTGTATAGGGAGGGAAGAGAAAGGAAATAGTATTAAAGGATATAAAAGTAAAGCGGTGGGATGGGGCGAGGTTTGGCGGAAAAAAGATAGAGTGAGAGGGATGGGAAATGAGTGCATGTCAAACGCGTGGTAAGTTAATGAAGGGGAGAAAGGTCGTGTGAGGGGAAGAGAACGAGGGGAGGGGAATGAGCTTGAGAGGAAGGGCCGCTCGAGAGAGAGAGAGAGGGTTTATTTGGAGAGTACGGGTAAGGGGTCTGTTCCGATGGCCTCATTCATGCAATCCTTTCAATGTGGTGGTTATTGGAGTTAGGGATGGAAGCAAAGTTGAGCGGGTGAGGATTAAGGAAAAGGTATTCTCGGAAGGAGATTACGGTTAAATAAAAACTCCTATTAACGAGCGGCGATGATTTCTGATCTTCTGTAGACCTTCCATCCATTACAATGAAAATATTAAAGGGAAACTAAGGCTGGGAGAATCACATCAAATAGCCTCGAAGGAATTTGATGGCCAAAAGTCTGTTGCAGCACTGGTAAGAGTCGACGCGGCGTGGAATGGATGTTGAGACCCTAGGGTTCGGAGTGGTGTGCGTCAGGAAGAATGAGGAAGGAGAGTTACAAAGCTCGGAGTGGTTGTCAAGATTAAGTAGCGAACATGAGGGAAGAATGTAAAGGACCCCTCCTGTATGAATAAGTGTAATTTTTTCACAGCTTTCTCTCAGGCTTAACATACCAGTTGGGATTACTGGGAGGATTTCTTCGACCCTAACCTCTTCTGACAATGTAAGCACTGGAACATAACATACTCCGAAGGAAATTAAACTCATCTACAACGAGAGGAGATTGATACGCGCCCTCAAGAGAAAGCACATGGAATTCATCAATGGTGGGGAATGTAGAGCAAAACGGAGTCCACAAGGAATCGACCCTTAATATCTATTGCATAGAGAAAGTAATGAATGAGGTAAATTACACAATTAAATGTGGCGTGCATCTGAATTGAATAAACGTGCTGCGATTTTCTGACGGCTTATGAGTGACGGCTTGGGGGGAAGGAGAGGATCCTAGCAAGGATACTTTTGTGTAAAAATAACTGGTATTTTAATTATATATTCGGTATTACAATTGAAACACTGAGACCATTTTGAATAATGAATACATCAGTGTGGAAAGCCAAACGGTTGAATTAGGAATAGGGAATGAAACTTTTCTGAAGGCTACGTTCTGTATTGTACCTCACGCACTTATGTACGTTTTTATTTTACTTTATTTATTTTATTATTGTTATTTTTTATTATTAATTTGTTACTATCTTGTAGGGCTTTCACAGGTTTTTCACACAACCATCTTTGTGAGTGTTTTCCTGCGTGGTTTTTACTAGGGTCCTCATATATGTATGCATATGTATGTGTATATATATATATATATATATATATATATATATATATATATATATATCGTTTTACATTTCCTCTTGTTATTATTGTTTTTATATATTTGACGAGGGGTTAAATGGAAGAAGGGGCCTTATGGTCTCAATTTCGCCCGAATAAAGACGTTTATCTCTCTATCTATAATGTAAGAAATAATGAAACAGAAGGACTACAGAAGAACACCTACTAACTTATACAGAAATCGCCTTGATTGATGGGGTCAGTGCAAGGATCAATGGATTTATTGAAGACATTGGCCGCGTTAGGATAGGTTAGCGAGCGCTAACAACCAATCCTCGGTTTTAAAAATTAGTACCCGGTTCCAGGCTAATTAAAATTTCTTGGAAATTTTCTCGTATTTAGAAATACTAGGATTTTGTAGGCATGTCAAGTTTCAGATGTGTATCGCAGCATTAAATTCACCAAGTACATATCAGTGCACGTTTTTTGTGTAATCAGACAATATATTCTGATCATGATCCAAATCCGCTCCGTTGAATAAACTGGAAAATGATTAACCACTAAAAACTTTTAATCCGGGTGTTTCAAATATTGTATTCCAATGAAATTCATTATTTGTACGTAGTGTCGAAATCTCGAAACTAGAAAATTAAATTTCTGAATCGGTATTTATTTAACTTCCCATGGAATAAAAGTGTTTCACTAGCCGTAAACCTTTTAAATTTCAGGTTTTATTTGAATAACAAAACATTGCTCATCTCTCTCACGTTGTTACTCTTCTTAACCGCATTTGATGATACTAAATAGATTCGCGATTTCTCTTTAAATACATATTTCAACTCGGATATGACTTAAAATATCGGTTGAATCGTAAATAAATGCCAAAAGGTTATTAATCTCAAAGAGGAAGAGAGTTAAACAAGTTATATTTTACACTATTTATCTCGTTTTAACCATAGTAACCATAATAATGTGTGAAGGTAAATCTCCCGAAATTAGAAATAAATGCAGCGCCCAAAAACTTATGACCATTTTAAAAAGTTTATATGTTACTCGAATCTTTTAAAAATTTAAATTGAAAGCTATTCAAATGAGGAGATGAGCTGCAATTATACCAATACCTCTTAAATGCTAAAATTGTAAAATATTTGTTACCTTTCAGTTTGATGCCCACGAAGACGTAATCAGGGAGTGTCCAAGGCTATTACCGTTCCAAACCATATATAAAGCCAGAGACAGACTAAAAGTCGACTAGGAAAACGACGACGAGTAAAGCATCAGAATAATTTTGGAGCGTAAAAACTATGAGTGCGAGAGGGGGAGAAACGGAAATATTTAACCCAACGGTGTTTCCTCTTTCGAAATAGTCCTGGAACGGTTCTTCCAGAATGCTCATAAGCTCCTCCGTCGAATTTTTCTCTATTTTTGGAATGGTGGTAAATCTTTTTCCTTTGAGCGGGGTTTTTAGTTTGGGAAACAGTAAATGATCACATGGGGTCAGGTCTGGTGAGTATGGTGAGTGGGGAAGCACAGCGGTCTTGTTTTGGGCTAAAAACTCACGAGTTCTGAGAGACGAATGAGCCGGCGCGTTGTCGTGGGGAAAAAACCACTCGCTGCTCCAAAGTTCGGGCCGTTTTCCCTTATTCTCTCTCTCAGGCGTTTCATAATCTCCCATGTTGACTGTCTGGCCTTTAGGTAGGTATTCAAGACGCACTAAGCCCTTTGCATATAAAAAAACAGTCAACATCTTCTTGACTTTGGAGCGAACTTGTCAAGCTTTTTTGGGGTGGGGCGATGTTTCACCGATCCATTGTGAAGATGCCGCTTTTGATTCGATGTCATATCGATAAACCTATGACTGATCACCCCTTATGATCCTGAGCAAGAAGGTTTAATCCTCCTCTGCTCGATCAAACAGTTCCTGACAGACTTGAACTCGATACTGTTTCTGGTCTGCTGTAATTAGGCGAGGCTTAAATTTGGCTGCGAATCGATGCATCCTCAATTTTTCAGTCAACGTTACATAAAACGTACCAATCGAGATGCCACACTCATCTGTAAGTTTTCTGGCAGTCAAAACGCCATTCCACCCGGACAAAATCGTTCACTCTCTATGTGGAGCTCATCAGTCGACGTTGACGGTCTTCCGGAACGCTCGTCGTCTTCCACTGATTACCGCCACTTTTTGAACCGAGTAAACCACTCATAAAACGCGGTACGTTTCATTGCATCCTCACCATAAGCCTTGGTAAGCAACAAAAAAGAATCCGTGAAGGATTATCAGAATTTCACCAATGAGTGCTGCTCCTTCAAAGAGCTTATTTCCGCGGATTAGATATTTCGCCACACTGCAGTCACACCCTTTCACATAAATAGCTGTAACTAATCAACAAAACAAAATATCAACAAAAAGGTTGGAGACAAATATTGGAGAATTATCCGCATACACAATACCTTCAAGCGTGTTAAAAAATAACCAACTGGAGGCGCGCTATTCAAAATGTTCGGCAACCTTGTGAACAAACTCTTAAGACTAGAGAATGGAATAACTTTTATTGGACCCAGGACCAATTATGACTCAGACCTGCGTTTCTTGAAACAGAAACCCGCAACAGATATTTCAATGAAAGTGAAATGATTTCACTGTCTTTAAGGTCTTCGTTCTTCTTATTTAATTAAGCCATTTTAATATTTTTAATGGTAATGGTAATTCTATGGGATATGATGATTATTACACTCGTATTTTTATCAGGCCGTTGGAAAAAACCAAATACCGAGTAGCTAGTCTCCGCAGAAATTTTGCCGGGGATTTTGAAGAGGCATGAATCAAAGATTGTTCCGTTTGCAGAAATCACCATAAATGTTAATAAAATTCACTCTTGTCAATGGTTAGTCATTTTTGTATCCTGATTTTCTAATACTGCATTATTCCCCAATAAATTCACCACCCTTCCATCCTATCAATTAGCTATTATACAGGCTCAACAGTTTGTTCTTTTGAATAAATACTATTTCGCCGAATTTCCTTATAGAGTTTTCCTAGTATTTTTTGGTCGCTGCCGAACTGTATGTGTCTAACATAGAGCTGAAAGTTGTCAAAGTTACAAAAATATATTTAGCTCTCTGACAGATAACCATGATCGTGTGTGCAATGGTAGCAAGAAATCTTCTCATATCTAAAATTTAGAATAACTATATACACAGGATTAATTTGAGGCAGCTCGTGTAAGAAAAATATTCAATGACGCATTGAATATATTACAGGCTTATCATCGTTGTAATTAATCATGACAAAAGATTGGGATATAATATAAAATGAAAGAGAGCTCCGGTGAGGGAATAAAAGGCTAGTATGCTTGTAAAGTATCCTTCTCGTTGTATTTACAAGGAGAAGAATATTTTCGACCTTTTGGGGAAAGGGGCGGGTGTTTACGGTTGGGAATGTGACGTAGACGCAATTCGCGCCGGAAAGAGGAGCACTCTCGTGGGAGATGCATCGTACAGAGCAAGGGTTTGATGAAGGGGGAGGAAGGAACGGAGGTCAGATTACTAGATAGCCCTCCCAAGCTCTTCTCAAAGCGGAATATTGTGAGAGTATGCGGGAATGGATTTAAAACCCATCCGTCGAGACTGTGGAGCGACGATGGTAAAGGAGAACGTCACAGAGGGAGTGGGTAGTAAAGGACGGTTCGCGAACCTTTCATCTCGTCCTCCAGTACCGCACACCGGTGGCCCCTTTGCCGGATTTTTGTCACCCTTGTCGGCGGCGTCACCCACGGAGGCCAACCGAATGGATATCATCGCTTTATACCCGTGGTTATAGTTTACGTAGGATCGCCTGCGTACCGTCGGGTATCAGAGAAGAGCTATAAAGTATCATTATTGCAAGTTTGCATTACAACGCCTTCCCATAAACTAGGAGGGAGTTCGGAAAGAGGGAAAGGTACTATGTTTATATTTTGGGGAGGGCGGGTTCATTTTTTTTCTCTTTCATTTGCAGGGAGAAGGTTACGGCATTTTTTTACGTAATGAATATTCTTTGAACTTTAAGTCAATGGGAAAAAGCCTTTGCCATAATTATTCTGGATGCTAGAATCGAGGAAGATTATTGTGCGCAAATCAGATCGCTTAGTAAGGCCATCCGGCCTGTCTGTCTGCCTTGGGGTGGAGGAATGAGATTTTTCGAACAAAATACGTATAGTTGCAACTACAAAATCAAGGAAGTTGTTAGGTTTCATTCTTCCGTATCAAATGCTCACATGAACTCATAATGCTCCAGGTTTGAACAGTCCATTATGTTTTAATTTACCTCGTCGTATTGATGTTTTCCCTAATTTGATTATCATCATTTCTTCCTTTGCATGCTCCAGTAAACCACCCTTTGGAAATATAAGTACACTTGAAGTACCCTCTGCTTATCACTATATTCTATAATTTTTTCTCTCCATCCAATATTTGAATGACTACTTAGTCATTTGTTCTAGTTAAGCTTCATCTTTTTGTTTGTCACAGTGTATTTTCATAATACATTCTCCTTGCCTATGCTGACGTTTTCGGCTCCAATTACCAGAAGGGTAAACCCAGTTCATAGGTTCCTATGTGTAGGTTTAAGTAATATTTGGACGTCATACATCGAAGTCAAACTCATGTTCCACGGGATGTATTAAATAATTTAAATTATGATATGTGATAATCAGTTCGTGAGTTATTGCAGTTTTGGGGATATTAAAACCTCACCTCCAACTCGAATGTAAATGCGACGGGTGGGCTTCGCGGATAGTGCGTCGATCACTGCAGCAAAACCACCATGAAAAGTAATTTTGTTGATTTTCTAGTTGTACTTCCTGAAAGTCAAATCAAATTTACGTTCACGTTTTCCTCTTAACACTTCAACAAAGTTGAAATAGAATATTAATGCATATTCATTATCCGGTAGAACAGGCTATTTTAAAAATATTCACTCTTTTTGGTTTTGAAAAGGTCAAATTGGTGGCTATGAGAAAATGTAATTGAATTCGTCAAAGTTAATGAAAGGAATTCGATTTCGCTGGTAATTTTGCTGAAATATTAATAAATAATATAAAATATCAAATCAATGCGGGGGTGTGGAGAAGCTATCATAAAAAAGTGAACGTAACGCTGTGTAATTAAAAAAGAGTATGTAAACTACTGGAGTTTCCCTTTGTGTTTCCAAATTTAACGAAAAAATGTAGAAACGTTTTAAAAATAACCTCGGACAAATTTATACAAATAACTCGTAGTCAGAGATTCATAGTGTAATATTAGAGAAAAAAAAAGGGTGGTGATAAAAAAGGGGGAACTTTGGATTTAAAATTTTGAGTGATGGTCTGATTTGAGGTTAAATTTGCATAATACTATATAAAGTTACATTTGTCGAAAATGCAAGCTTATATCGAACTCACGCGTTCAATTTTGTGTATATTTAATCATTTTAGCATTCCGTAAATTTTTTTTTCCTTTTCTTCCTAGACACGTTGTCTATTGAACTATATTTTTACCACGAAAAGGAGTCATGTTTGTTTTTACATTACATTAAATCTAAAACTGTTCAGTATGCTACTAAACTGGCGTGATTCTTGGAATTCTATTGTGACCGGAATTTCATTGTGCGGCTTTTAAGTTTCATTGTTCACTTATTGTAATTATTCTATCGTTATTTGCAATAAATAAGTGTTCAACAAAGAATATATTGTTTAGACCGTTATCTAGAGCAAATTGCCTTATGATGCTCTGTTCTGGGCTATTTAGCGGTCACTAATTGAGAAGTGTTAAATATTTCTGGGTAAATTCCTTGTCCAAGATTTTTTGTTTACTTTGAGGAACCATAAAAATTTAAGTTTTTGTTCATTTATTCATTGTTTCATTTTTCTCTACCGTGGTTTATAGGTAGCCCCAATGTGTAACTAGCAGGATCTATTAACAAGCAGTCTCTATTAATTGTATTAATTATCAGGTTTTCACGGCCAAAGATCAAAATGTTCATAAAACACTCGTAATAGACATGATCCTTGGGAAACAAACTGTAAGATAGCTAGTGAAAGTGTCGGTCACCAGAGCATGCGAACATTATTTTTTTAGATTTGGAATTCTTTCGCTCAAGTGCTCTTTGTTATTATTTCCACATTTCTATGTTCTTTAATTGAGGAGGACACATCTCCCACCTTTTATTATTTCGACATTGATTGATAAATATTCCAGCGGGTTTTTTTTAAATTATGGGATCCATTCAATGCCCATTGGCCTGCATTTGTTTACATGATTATGTTCAATTTGAGACTGGAACAGAGATTTGTCCTTCATGAAATTCATGATGGGAAAACGAGCTTTAAATTATTTTTTCAAAATAATTTTATAACTCTTAAAGGTCATGAATCTCGTTTATTTCAATTGACAAACACCGTCAATCTCTATCCATTTAAAGAAAACAGCTATAAATGTCGGAAATTAGGTTTCCAATTCGATAATGAAAAACACAAAGGAAAGAGAGACTGGGACGGGAGTGGTTCGGAAGG
Source organism: Hetaerina americana (assembly GCF_022747635.1). NCBI lineage: Eukaryota > Metazoa > Arthropoda > Insecta > Odonata > Calopterygidae > Hetaerina > Hetaerina americana. Next base: position 58,773,877 of record NW_027286874.1, on the reverse strand, counting down.
GGAGGGAATAGCGACCTAATCAAGGTGTCGTGACAACGAAGTGAAAGGGAACAAAAAAGTTTCCCTTCCGTTTTCCTCTCTCCCCCCGTCGACTTCCCGCACCGACAATCCTCGATCTATGGTTTTGCACGCCCACCACCCCCCTTCCCCCTCCAGGAATCAAGGGAAACGCAAGGGTCGTTACGGAAGAGAGGAAACAAAAGAAAAACCCCGTGCTGTCCTCGTGAAAACCTCATGGAACTTTCCTCCGCCCACGACCCCCAGCTCCCACCAACCCCGTCCGACGTTATACGGAGTGGGCGCTGGAAGGAAAATCTCTCTCGGAACGATTCCGGGGTAGCGGACACGGTCCTAGAAGGGAAGGGATGGAGGGGGGAGCGGTTTTCCTGGACCAGAGACCGTGAGAGAAGGAACGGATTGAAAGGGAGAATAAAAATAAAAAGCTGGGGGTGAGGCGTGAATTTCGGGGAGGACCTGAGGACGGATGGTGGTTGGAAGGGGGAGTGATTAACGCAACTTTTCGGGCGTCTCTCGTTCTTTTTTCACGCGAGGGGGTAAAGGGTGAGAAAGAGGGGTTGTTCGTGTCGGTGGGAGTCGACGGGTGTAAGCGTTGGTCGGGAGTTTGGTGCGGGGAGTGTGGGAGTCCTGGAGGGGAGATGGGTCGCGGGGGTTGTTGAAGGAATACGGGCACGAGGAGGAGGTGGTGGGGTGTGGTGTATGGGCACTGGGAGGTAGTGAAAGAGATTTTAGGGAACTGCCGGAAGTCTTTGACCGGCCGAGCCGATTTCTTCATATTCTTTACTCGCAATCCTTTTGGTTCCGTACCCCCTGCGGACCGGGCGCCCGGCGTTCCGGTGACGATAGAAGAAACTAAATCGGGTCCGGCTGCGCCTTCCGAGGTAGAGGGGAGAAATGACTAGGAAAAACGTCCTCGCTCTAGGTTCTCGAAACAAAGGTTGCAAGTACGGACGATGAATTTTGCAACAGCTATACCCGTCTGGATTGAAGGTAATTGGAGATTGTTGAAGAACCTTATGGGGTAAAAAATTCCCCTTCTTTCCTTCCTCAGTGACCCCATGCCAGTTTCAACTCACGCAAATGAGCACAAGATGAAGGTTTAGGCTTTTTAAATTCCATGAGCTTAATATTATTCAACTAAAATTATATGACGTACCTTGATGATCTTGTAAGTGAAAATCCTAGCTTCCAGTGATAAGTTGTACGTACTATCGCCATCGTGATTTTATTTTACGAGCTTTTTCCAATGGGTGATTAAATAAGTTCTTTGCTTGAGATTATTTTCTATGTTTTGTCTCGTTTGCTTTTTATTTGTACCATCGGCGTATACTGCATATACCTCTTAGTCAATGGCTGTAATGGGATATTGCGTAGCTTTCATGTGCCCTGAATTCGATATTCTGCTACGATAGTGAAGGATGGTAAAGAGGTCAAGTAATATGACCCTTCATTAGAAATTCTGCCCATGGCACGGATACTGCAAACGAGAGTAACTGAATGCGTACACCTCACTTTACATTTACCTTACAGTTTGAAGTAAAGCCTCAAACCATGGATAAGCGAAAAAGGTCGTCCATCAAAAAACAGGCCCTGTTCCAGTCGAAAATCGGACTTCGAGCAGGTCACTTAAAGATAAATACTTCGTGCAAATGAAGCTTTATCAGTATCTTATCACGGAGACCACAGCGAGATAATCAATCACCTAGCTCACGTGGTTTACTGTCTGCATTTCATTCTTCCGAGGAGAGATTTGTAAATTCATCAACGAAAATATAAATAGCTAGTGGTAAATATTCAAATTAACTTATTTAATTTAACTAAAAACCATAAGTTTTTTCAATATTATTGAATTAAATACTGTATCCAATATACTTTTTAAGTTGAAGTTTATTTATTTATTTGGAAATGAACCGTGTACAGCAATAAATTGCCAATTTAAAGTGAAGCATGTAACAACATACAAATAATAACGCATACACACAAAAACAAAAATTATTAAGAACATTAATTACATAGGTATTTGTATTCTCATCTAATTATGGAGAGATGGAAAAGAGCAAGGTCAATAAAAATGTTGGAGGAAAGCAAAAAAAGGATCAATGGTATCAGGGAATGAGCTAAACAAAGAAGATAGGGGAAAGAAAATAGAGCGTTTAATTAGTGTTAACCTTGGAGTGGGCATGTGGAGTAATGAGTGCGTGCTGGTTGCAACTCAGAAGTTGGCGAGGGAGAGCAGTTCTGGGCAGTCAATGTGAGAGTTAATAGTGTTTTAAATGAATTTTATATCAGATTTTCCATTTGTTTGGGAAGGTTTGAGATGGAAACTGAAGACAAAATTGCATCTTTGGACGCATTACGGAGATCGGAGATACGCTATTTCACTATTTTTGCGAAGAAATTAGTAACGCCCTCAAGTGTAGCCAGGTTGTTAGGTGTTGACAATGACCATAATGGATGAGCTATGAGTTTTGAGCGGAAGTAAAATCGTGGAAAAATATGAGTTCTATGTTTAATTTCTCCTCCATATTAGAAGGTTGGAATTATTAAAATTCAATTAAAGGTAAACTGCAAATCCGCATGTGAATCGTATTGTTAGTTGATGGCTCTGTTATTTTTTCTTGTTTTACTATTAAGATGAATTAAAAATTAGTAGTATTGCATTCATTGAGAATCAACTCACGGAAATATGACAATTTAACTCTCGTTTCACTACAAGAGTGCGTTCTCTAAGGTTATTAGTGTGTTTAATTCTAATAGCTGCGAGGTTTCATAACCATAATGTACGCAATTGATCTCTTGTAAACAAGTATTGAAATTTTACCACAAAACGCAGTTAGGAATAATTACTTCGGTTAAACAAGGATTAAAATGAAGCTGTTGGAAACACAATGCCCTTCAGAAATGAGCATGATCCGGGCAATCAGACAGTTTACTCATTTTGGTTAGAGCCCTGCTATTTTAGCCTATCTCTTCCCCTTCTTAAATCTACACACGCCTTTAGGCACGGCTATTTAGTTACGGCGCGTTTTATTTGTTTCAATGTTACCGAATTATAAAGGATTTATTCTCGCTTATTACGGACTGCATGGCCTGTTTATGGAAAATAAACGATGTTAATAGAAAATTCCCACCGATACCGACATCATTCTCCTCCTACGCACCTGTCAATGGAGATGTTTTAAGTTCGAAAATAGCTAATGTAAACAAGCTTCACTCGAGATGTTGATTTCAGGAAGCTCGGGTAAAACGCCTGAGAAAATCGCGGGAGAACTAATAAACAGAATCTTCTCGGATCGATTTGATTATAAGGTGGTGATTATCTGGAGAAGAAGTAATAAACTCTTGCATTTTTTTTAAACCAAGAATAGTTCCTTAGATTTAATCTCAAGAGTGGAGATAAGCTGCATGTGCTCACCAGGAGTAAACAGCTTAGAGAGAGAATTTATAATCGGCACGTGACCTTGGCAGCTCCTGTTAAAATTGATCGTACGCTCATAATTGGTGCTAATATATTCCTGGTTATGTATTTGTTCAACTCTAACTACTAAACTTGAAACTGTATAACTCAAATTATTGAGAAAATAATAAATTATCCCAAAAACTCGGAACCAACTGTGGCTACTAGATTTTTTTTTCTCATAAGAATGGAGCTTTTGTTTATCTTTCTTAAGTGAAAATTAACCAATCACACTCCAGATATTTTTGTTGGGAATGGATCGATGAAGAAGGTAGGAAAAGGGTTGCTGAGCATTTTGCTTGGCAATAGATTTTTTTTAATGTAATAAAGGGTAAATATTCATATAGAGTTATTAAACATAAATTGATTGAATTAGGGATTTATGAGTCCCATTCAGGAGTAGCTCGCTATCTAACTATTGGCAATGTAGAAAAAGTAAGCCAGTGATTATTTTCTTTAATTATTATTTAAATGGAATCATTGGTGCGGTTTTCGAGTTAATATTTTATAAAGAATACCCTACGCGACAGTATCCCGATCGATGTAACTATTACTCATATTAAAACATAAACATGTCAAAACAATATGTTACACAAAAGACGGCCAAATTTTGTACTGATTATTATGTACAAATTATTTTTTGCAGATTAAATAGAAAGTGTGCAGAACTTAAGAAAGGTTTACTGGGTGAAAGGTTATGTTCTCTTAAACGAAGATCATTTATTTAGGAATATAAAGACTGTGTCCATTCGAAACCTACCTCAATAGCAAACCACCGAATAAAATATTGATTGTTTGTAAAAATTTGGAATTCTGAAAAAGATATTTGGTGTAAATCAGTATTCGTAACATTTTATGCCTGAATAATATAATTTCTGGGACATTGATAGCACATGTAGGACAGCAAAAGTATGCTGAATGAGGAATTTGGAGCTTATGGCTGTCAAAATGTGTATATTATTCTAATCAAATGGTATTAAAAGGAGACGATTTTTAGCTTGCATTAGCAATATTTTTGGTGACAGGAAGAGAGAAATAATGTATATTACAAAGTAGTAATAACAAATTCTTGGCAGGTATCGGTCAAGAAACGGTAATTATCTCTTCCAACATAACATAGAATACATTGGGGTTCATTTTTGGCCACTCACCTTTGTAATGATAAAAATATCGACGTACTTTTTCATCCGATTTTTTATTAGAAAATCCTGTCCGTCCTGCTGAAGAAGACAGTTAGAAATGATCGACGTTGCTTCGTAAAATATTTTCTTTTAATTTAGTTGAAGTAAAAATTTGGTCCTTCTGGTTGTAGGTACCTCATGTAATATTATTTCAATCCTTATTTTCCCTTATTAGACAACAAACAAATTTTCTTGGGGCAGGAATTCCATTAAAAAATAAATCCTTCAGCGGAGCCCGAGGCTTGGCCATCCGCATACTTCTTCGCATTGCTTCTCCTCCGATAACTTCGTAAATAACGCCTTAATGAACAGAAAAACAAAGAGAGTGAGTACAAGCTAAGGGAATTTACGAAAGGACTGTGGGTGGTAGCGGGGCGCCTGGAGAAAGGGAGGAGAAAATTGAAAATTATGGTGCCTTCCCAAATTAAGGAATCCGAATTTTAGGACTTGGCAGCATGGTAAAAGGGAAACTAATGGCAGGAAGATGTTTTCGGCGATCGTACAACTTACTATTCACACACCATTTTCCTTTTTAATTTTTATTTTCTGAAATAGAGTTAACAGTAAGTTGCGTGAGCTCCCGTTGACCCATAAGAGCACGGAATTCTTCCGGTTCTGGGCTCCGTTGCAGTCCGAGCGTCTTGCTGTTAGGAATTTTTATGACCGCAGCTTGTTCTATTCAATGTTGGAAGTACGGTGCAGCACGAAATTTCGTCACAATACGTAGCAATTTAAGTTACAATTACGTGTCCGAATTTTTTTATGTTGTGCAACATAGTGCTTTTATGTATGCTTTTACGTATGATTTTATATTGCTCTAATATTTTATAATTTATATTGCATTGTTGATTTTATAATGCTTTTATGTATGATTTTATCTCGTAGTTTTCTTTATATAATTCTTAAAATTTCCATAAAGTAATTTATTAAAGATATAATTATTTAAGGAACTTGATGGAAGTTCCCATTATTTCGTTTCTCTTACAAAAATTTAAAGTACATTTTCAGTTTCTCTCGCGAGTACAGGCTTTTGCTCTTTCAGGATCTTAGCAATACGGAGCGATCTCGCTCTCCCTGTATAGGAAATGGGAGGTTCTTCAACCTTCGTTAACTGTATTAATTCTATGAGGTGTGAATTGTTCATTTGCCACATACTCATTAACTTGTTCCTGGAGATAGGCATTACCTTAGTTTCTTCAGGTGATACGAAGAAATCATGAAACGAATTATTGTTAACAGTGCGTGAATGGAAACACAATGCGCGTTGTCTATTTTTCTAGATTTAATGGCCATATTTCTTATTTACTCGTATGAACTTTTTTTTATTTTTTAATACTACGGTGAGTCTCCTCCCCGTAGATCAATAGTTTATTCCAGTAGCAACATACATAGTTATACAACTCTGCTATATGTTGATTGAGGGGATACCTGCTCACGCTTAAATTCCCCTTTTGTCTTTAATCGCCAAAGTTACTCGATGTGAGATTTTTAAACAGTTATTTACATAAACTCTCAAGTATCCAAAACATACATAATAATACATTTGGAATTACACACTTAACCATTCACAGAATACACAGAACATTAGAATTTAGGCACTTCGAGTACAATTAGTACATATTTTCACAATAATCAGCACAAGTACAGAAACATACAACATAATATATATACAGATAAAAAAAATTTGTATAGTGAATGTATGATATATTTTGATTTTTCACCTAGTTGTAGAGCACGTTAAATAGGAAAATTTACACTGACAGTAAAATGTGTTAGATGTGTCTGCTTACATTGCTTAATTACGACTCATGTGACGAAGTCAAATAGGAGTTTACAATTGGTGTTTAAGAAAAATAATACTATTTCGCGCAATTTAATTTTCTTCACCGCCATGTTATGCCATATTTCTAGTCTTGTTTTTTCATGACGGATACATTCTTCAATTCTGTGTTTGGCGGTGTCCTCTGTTAAGCAGATATCACATAGGTTAGTTCTCGATTTCCCAATTTTGTGAAGGTAATTTGAAAACTTTCCATGGCCTGATAGCATTTGGGTACATTTGTGTGAAAAGTTGATTTTTAGTTTTAATGTATCGCAAATAACAGGGAATATGTCCTTTGTGTATGAGCCTTTATTGCTGTTATTCCAGTCAGATTGCCACTGAATGATGGATTCTTCCCTCAATAAACTCGTATGAACTATGAATCCTCATCAGCCTCGACATCAGAAAACATCCTTGACACATACAGGGTTCGTCCGGAAAATAAGTGTACTGAGCTCAGGAAAAAAATGTATTACAATTTTACATATCTTAAGCTAATATTCCTCAAAATAGGACCCTTGTGAGTCGATACACTTGTTCCAGCGGCGTTCCCATTCCTGGAACGCTCCCGCGAAGGCATCATCGGGAACCTCTCGAAGACTCGTCGTCGACCTCTTCTCTGCCCTCCACGAACATCTTGTGCCACCGAAAGATCATGTTTCTGGACATGGCTGACTCCCCGTAAGCCTGGTTAATCATACCGACAGTTTCGGTAGACGATTTCCCAAGCTTTACCGCAAATTTGATGGAATAACGCTGTTCCAAAAACTTCGGCATCGCGTTCCGTGACGTGGGTCGAAGCGTGGAGGTTCGCGTTAACAGAGCTCCTCACTACACCACAGCTCAGAGCCGACTGCCTTTTTCAGCGTCGCTTGCCAACATACCCCCCTCCAATCGCAGCCCATCAGAGCGGTGCTGGGCGCGCCTGGAGCGGCACGCCCAGCCCAGGAGTCAGTACACTTATTTTCCGGACGAACCCTGTATCTTGATTTGAAAATTATGTTGCCATAACTCCATTCCACCCCTGGCTCCAAAATGAAAGAACTCCAGGAAACACCTTTTCTCCAACTTTCAGTCACGATTTTCTCCAGGTTTTTCAACTTTGAGAGGAGTGAGGTGGAGGGATGGGGAGAAAGCATAGGAGAGAGCTGGACGTTTCGACAACTCAGATAAAAAAATTCAGAGTGCCGTCAAAACTTACGGAGCATCGAGCTATGCGTTCACGTGTGGAGTTCTTGAAAGTGAGTGGAAAAGGGAGGGCGAGGAAGAACGAGGATTGAAGAGCTCCGCGGAAATGGAGCTCCCATGAAGGTGGAGAGAGGAATCGGAGAAAGAATTCCCCTAGGTGAGGGCTACTCCAAAGACTTACTCACCGGAGCTGGGAGAAATGAATCTAAATGGAAAGAGAAAGAAGTGCCCTTCCCCATGCCTTTAAAAAAATAATACAAAAGATGAAGACATAACCCAGAATCACCACGCACTCTCCGAGGGGGAGGAGGAATCATAGGGTCCTGAACGGCGGACGTCTGGGGGACGTGTGGGGGAGGACCGGCCGCGGGGGGGGGGTTCAGTCCGGGGGACCCGACTAACGTGGGAGGGAGGGTGAAAGGAAACGGGAGGAAGAGACGATGTCAAGGGTTGGGGAGAGGATTCCAGTTTTACCATCGGGCCAGCGAGCAACTCACGAGTGACGTGGGAGTGTTAATGGCGAAGGGTTAAGACGCAACTCGGTCGGAGTAAAGCAATTCCACGGGGTCGAACGCGACTGGGTCGGACTTTTGCGTGTGATTTTGCGTTAGATTGACGTTGCTCAACTTGCGGAAGTAAGTGAATAACGGATGCGTGTCACAACTCTGATCCAATAAAGAAGTTCAGTGCATGCACCAAACGGACTTGGAAGTGTGAGCAAAGCGCCTTTCCATAGCATAATAATGAATATTCGATGCGGAGAGTATTCAAGGTTCCATCTCATTAGAGAGTAATGGACAGTTAATTGAACTTGAGACATGAGTGCAGAAAATGCGTGGCGTGTGGTTACCTTGGGTGGTAATTAATCCACTGTACCGTCTAACTTCGTAAAGTAATTATCCTAAGAGTTTGGTCCAGACTCTCTCAGCAAAGAAATTTGTAGTCGGATTTTTATTAGTGTTCTCATTTCAATTTTTGTATTAATTCCATACCTTAATTTGAATAGTCCATCTAGGTAGTCGTTTAATAACATCCATGTAGCATTAAAATTCTTTGCACTTAATGATTCGCTTTCGCTAAAGTTGATTTTAGTCATTTAATGATTCGCTCGGTGATCTTTCGCTGGTTATACCTCATTTGGAATATGCTGTAGTAGTATATGGGATCCTCATAAATTTGGTCTGATTGCCGGATTAGCTAAAGTGCAGCAAATAGTTTCTTGACTTGAAACACTTTGTAAAGATAAACTATTTACGTATCTAGGATATTAAAGCAAGAACGGCTGGGAATCACTCACGGAGCGAAAGTTGAATTGCAGATTAACTCTCGTTCATAAACTAGAAACTGGCCTCTTTAGGGATAATTTTAAAACTTTAGTATTAGCCTTATGTAACTACGAAAGGGGATATCATATTAATAAGATATAGAGACAAATTTAAGATGCCATTATTTCTGCGAACGATAATGAATCCGAATAATTGCAAACAACCGTGTTGGGGTAAATATTGGATTTTTAATTCTACACGTTAGTACCTTATGATATTATAATTGTCTTGTATAACTCTCACTGTGTTGTCTTTCTTGTTGATAAAAGACCATCTTTAATGTATGAAGTATTTTATACTGAGATACTGTCGTGCATTGTAGCTGTATTTAACGTTGCCTTCATTATTTGAAAAAAATTGCATTTTGGTTGTTTCTAACATTTAAGCAAAACTTAATTTGGCTGTTACCTGACATGAAAAAACTCCCTTTCAAACACCTAAGCGGTGACTTAAAGGACATCGTGTAGATGTAGAGTAGTAATTCCGCTGAAATGAATTAGCTTCACCAAACTCGCTGATAGCCTTGTCTTGATGTTCCTCATATCTTGCCGTCATCTTCATATGCCTGCCGTCTCTACACCCATAAATACGTAAGATAGATACGAACCTATTGCTTTTCAGAAGATGAGCTTTAACTTGAGGTCTTTAAATGTTTTAGTTCATTCATGTATTTAATGCACTTCAATAGTTTTCTTGAATTGGGGCACTGAGCAAGTTTTACTTTTTTAGTCTTTGAGACGTAAAATGTTAAATATTTTCTTCGAAGCGCTCCAACTCAAGAATAATAGGATTTATAGAGCGTTCAAATCTTATTTTCGAATATAACGCATCGTTAAATACATAATCTGCGCTTTTTGACCTCCGAAGCAGTCATATCGCATTCTTCTCGGTTGAGTGATTCGCGGCTTTTCATGACTGTTTGGACGATTGGCTCGGAACTTTTCACGTGACCGAATCGAACTAAGCCTAAGTCTTGACCAATCCTTTTTCCAATTCTCAATGCCCTCCATTTGATGTGCACGAAATTGCTGCGTTGGCAAGTATCTCTCACGACCACGGTATCGAAAAACGAATTCCAAAACTTGAACGGGTACTTTTATACCCCCCCCTCCCAATCCACAGCACCCCCACCCACGATCTACCCCACCCCCGCTACATTCGCAAAAACCCCCGACGCGATCGATCAGATGTTACGCTTCATCACACTCGGTTTTATCGCGACCCGATGACACGATAAATGCACAACAAAGCGCCGTAAGTTGGGATGGGGAGCCCGGTGCAAGCGTCCCGTTCTCTTGACTCAGTTATGTCCTTTCGGAGTTTCGTCAACGACGAGTGAAACAAAAACCGATGCGATGGCGGAAACCGATCGCACGTTAAGGACCTCGCTTGCGGCTGTGACGCGGGCTCCCTCGGAGCTAATGACCTCCGTCCGGCCGAAAAGGTCATGCGGATTGGAAAACCGCAGTTATACGAGACTAAAACTTCCGACACCACGTGCTGAGAGCCATTTGTGGTCAAGGGAGAGCGGGAGGGAGGGAACGAGAAGGGACGAGGGCCCGAATTTCGGGACCCGTGAGAAGTGGAGGTGGGGTAGGGAAAGGGACAGCGACGTTGTGGATCGCAGATATAAAAATTGTAGACGTGAGAATGGGGAAGCTGTAGAGGAAAAGGAGGACACCATGGCGATAAAAACTATGTCGCTAGTATCTCTGATTCTTGTACGTCGTTGTTGCGATGCATTAATGTTTTACGCTAGCAATTTGTAATTTCAACTTCAATAATATTCTGCAATTATTATTCAATATTATATTTAATTTTTATAAGATAATTACCTTAGATAATGTATATTAATACACAAGTAAATAATTTTATTTGAACATTTTTTAATTGGGACAACAGCATCACTGATTCTTTAATTAATCGTAATAATAAGATGGTCAGTGTTAGGTGATTAAATAAAATTAGAAGAAATGTTATAATTACATAATTCCTTTAAACAAGGGTATATTTTTGAGGTGGGGATAGTAGTTTAACCGAATAGATATGTAGGTATTTTTATTACTCTTGAGGTTGCAATTTTGCGCATAAACTGCAGCTGTGTGATTTTGCGCAGAAGTTAACGTTGAAGCAGGTTTCCACACAATTGGAATATGATCATTGTTTATCGGACATCTATCGATTTATTTATTGCGTTATTTAGGTTCCTTAGAAGGGTATTTTCATATTTTACAATTGTCTTTCGTGCATAAGTTACTTGTATAACATGACGCCCTTCTAAGGCACGCTCTGAGTCATTTAAATCACATCAAAATAACAATTCACTGAATATTTAGCACAAATAAAAAAAGATTATTGTCACTTATTCTTGCCTTAATAAATATCACCAAACAATAGGTTAGAGAATGTACATGCAATTTTCAATACTACTTGCTGGAATAAATGAGTGGTATCCATCAGACATTCAGTTATTTTCTTTTCGAAGGTCAGCAATCAGGCATTGGCTCATGTGGACCCATAGAGCAACCTTCTTCATTAATCATGTAGAGATAAAAATTTTACGCATTAAAGTTTGTTACCGAAAACTTTAGAATGACATATAGTAGAATTTCTTTGTTAATCTAATAAATAACAAATTTAGTTGATACTATGGTTTAATGTTGACGAAATAATCGTTAAAAAATATTGATGGCTCAAATTTTGGTGCTGCGAGACCAAATAACAGCTTCAGCTCAGCTTTAGCCAATAAAATAATTGGCATATTTATTTTTTCAGAAATCTCAAATAAAAATCAGATAAATGTTCAATTCTTACCCTTTTCATGTCGTGCTTAGAGGATTAATTCCTCTCTTCTACGCTCAACTCTCTTGCTTCGCTTATTTTATTCATCTATTTCAACCCGAAGCTTGGCTGACTGCAGCTCCCAATTGTTCTCTATTCAATGCAGATTCCCTTGCCTTGAGAGCTCTTTTTTCTCGAATTATTTTCTCTGCCTACTTTTCTCTTGGCCTTTACAAAAGGGCTTTCATTTATAATAGATTCACAACGTATATCAAGGGGTTCCTTATTTATATGATTATTCCTATTCTTCCGCATTGTGTTCCAAATGGTTTTTTTCTACCCCTACTTTTACGTTTTACCCCATCTTTTTCCATTTCATCTGGCCGTTTGTTCTCCAGGACCATATCCTCCAATAACAGGTTTCGAAGATGGTAATCCTCCACTTTTTCTCTCTGATGGGATTTTCCCCGAAGCCCCACGTCTCTGATCCATCGAGTGTCGCACCTCACGTGAACGTTTTACTGCTTCCTCGTTGATTGCCGTACCTTCTTCTTCCACGAGCGCGGTAGTTGAATCTTCAACATGATCGCCTGCTTGACCCGAAAAATTCTTCTGTACTTGATGCCCTGGAAAGTTCTTTCGCCCCGTGATATACTGCTTCGGATGTCGGTAAAATATCCCTCTCACACTCCCACAATTTCTTCTCCGAGCGAGTCCCTTTTGAGTGTCCTCTTCTTGCATCTTGTCCCGCCTCCCTTTCCTCCCCCCACAAGCCCCCAAGCTCTGTATCCTCCACTTCTCTCTGTCTTACTGTATCTTCTCTAACATTTTCACTTTTTTTCTTCGCTCCTTCCTCCATTATCACCCTCCCTCATCTCTCCTTCCTCGGAGCCCCTCTGCCATTGTCGCTTATACAAGTTATTCCTCCCATTCCAATCCTTATCGTTCTCATTCCTTTCCCTCCTGGTCGCAACCACCTCTCTCCCATCCTCTCTTCCCCCCCCCTTCTCACTGACAAACTTTGCTCTTTTGTTGAACACGTTGCGTCCAGGACATTGGCGGGAGGGGAGATTGGGGTGGAGGGAGAGAAAGTAGAGGATCGCCTTAGGGGAATGATGGAAGCGGTGAAGAAGGCGTGGAGGGAGAAAGGAATGAAGGGTGACGGTGGTACGTGGTGCTCGTGAGAGGAGGTCATTTCAAGACTGTGACGAACGAGGCGAGTTAGGAAAGTTCTTGGGTGATGCTCCGGGACTGTTTTTGTTTTGTTTCTCCACCCTTGGCACGTTTAAAATTCAACAAAGCATTCGCAAATGTAGGAGAAATGAAGAGCGGAACAAGGAGCAACATTCTCACAGGCAGTTTGAATCGACCGGCGTCGCCGGGTGTGCATCGTTTTAGTCATTGCCAACGACACACTTCCCCACGGATCGTTAATCTCCGCATGCGGAGGCGTGGGGCGCCCTGTATTCAACCAGTGGGGAGCCCAGACTACGGCCCTCGTTACCCATCCAGCTCTCCAAGACCTTCCGTCCGTCCTGCGGAAAGCATGTCAAAGAAATATCTTTTCTCTAACATGATATGTAAAATGGAGCGACGAAACTCGACGTAGCATACCAGTTTTCCCAATATACATAACAGTTGTTTGGGGCCGTTGAAAGTCTTCCTTTAATAGCTAGAATATTCTACATTGACGCCGCACCCTGCAAGACGCCCATGAGGCGTATGGCATGGGGCGTTAAGTCATCAGCCATCTGAAACTGAATGGACCTGTTCGAGGGTAGTGGTTTCCAGCCAGATTCATCGATCATAGCATCTTCATAGCTTAGCTCAGATTTTGTTGTTATCATGAATCGTATTAGGAAACTTTCCCTGAATATATTATTGCAGCATTAAGCAGCTAAAGCATTTCCTTTATTTATCCGAATGGTCCAATTGAACGCTATAATGAGAGGTATTAATGAATTCTTCGCTGCCATAAGTTAAATTAAGTGTCTTACTAACAGCCAAAGTCTTGCCTTCTCCATTTGTGCTTAGAGGGACTCCCATCCTAATTCCCCAATTAAGCGCAAAACGCTAGCTCTCTCTCATTACAACACTTCCTTCCAAACCCAGCGGCCCTTCTTTGCACTCTTTATGTCTCCTTAATGAACTCCTTCCCCGACGGGTCCCAAATACTTGCCGCGTATTCTAAGCGCGGCCAAACCAAAGTAAAGTGACACTTCTCCCTTGCTTTCCCACTACCTTTTCCTATCACTTATCAAATTTATCCACGCCTCTTTGCGGCGTCTCCACAAATCTTCCCGACGTACTCGCTCCATGGCAAGTTTTTGAGAGTTAGACGTCCATGTACCTCACTTGTTCCGATTATTGTATTTCAACCACAATGCTATATGCGGTGTTGAGTTTTCCTTTTTTCAAATTTTCTCAATTTTACACGTTTGTAATTTCAATTCAAGTTCCCTTTCCTTGCATCAACCCAAATTATTGTCTTAATGATGCAATAGAGGATGATGAAAGAAGAAGGGAAAAATTGGTGCCAAGGGGTCACCAGCAGCATGGGAGGGGAAGTGAAAGGAGTGAAGGAAGTGAAGGGAGACTAAAGGAAGAACAAAAATGGGAAGGTGGGGGGCAGAGAGAGAGGGAGAGAGGACGAAGGAGTCACCCAAGGCATCGCTTTTGCGTCGGCTGGCTTGGAATGTGTCCGTGCTTCAACGGAGAAATAGAAATTAAGGGGTAAAACATTCCCAAGAAACTTCTCCCGGCCACCCTCAACTCCCACCCATCAAAGGTGACTTGTGTTTCTGTCGTCATGAAATACGCCCTTGTCACTCCACTCCTCGGACTTCTCTTGGTCTATTTTACCCCATCCGCTCCTCCTCTTCTCCCCGCCTCTCCTAACCCATTCCAACCCACCCCGCTCCCTCCCCAAAACACCACGCCCACTTGGGAAACCCTTCGCGGTCTGGTCCGCGCGTGCATTGAAAGTTGAAGCGTCTTTGAGAGTTTTTAGCGAGCTTGATAACTGAGTTAACCGTCTCATTGAAATTTCTTTGTCAGTTCAACTTCGTCGGTCTCGCGGTGGATGCGTGGTGGTGTTTGAATTTATGTCGTATTCGCCAGTCTTCGTCGGAGTAAAATCATCATCACTCCGTTTCCACGTGCAGTTGACTTCTAGGAGTTCTTTTGCCCTAAATAAAAAAGGACAGCATCAATTTACTTCTTTTGACTTCCTCTGAGGCAATCCTATCATATATTTTTCTTTCAAATAATACGGTCAGCGATTTAATAGAGTAAAAGTACCATTTTATTCATGGAAAAAGCACTCAGCAATGAGTATAAGGGAGAGTAAAAAATGTTTATACTCTTCCAAATTTACATTGAAAGACCCCATTGTTAAATGAATTTTAATTTTTTAGCATTTTTGGCATATCCCTATATCAGCATGCTCGGTATCCCCACGGCTTTTCGTGTATTAAATGGAGTCCATTACATTTTTCCAAATGATTTTAACACATAAATTTAGTAAATTCAGGCTATTCTAATATAATGTTCTACGATTTTATTTTTCAGTCATATTATCTTTAATGATAGGTATATTTATTTCTTCATGGTGATTTGATTGCAATTGCACACACCACAGAGAGGGATCACGCTATTAAAATGATTGCGACTGATAAAAACAATATTTAGCTATCCTAGTTTATTTTCAATTTCTTGGATTAATTACTGCGCTAACACATAGGGTACTGGTACCCTTTGGTAAAAATAATGCAAAAATATGCAGTGAAAAAATCCCATAAAAACCTAATCAGTATCATAGAATAGCCTATTTTGGTTAATGGAAATGTTAACGTTCCCGGTCGTAAATTTTTAAGTACTATCCTTTTCACCAAATTGCCCATCTGTATTTCCATGGATTTTTATGGCGACCAACATTTTCATAAATTATGTTTTTCCGGAAATATACGAGTGATATTCAATAAATAACCTTGAGGTAGGAAGACTGAGTCATCAGAGTATCTCGCAACGTATTAGCAATTTGCAAAATAAAAGATTTCGCTTTGTATATGGTTTTATTTATAATTCAGACATTGATTCGCAATTACGTTAAGTTACAAGGCACTTTGCTAACAATTAACTACATCTTTGCATGCATACTTTTGTATCTAAAATCTTTTGATCAAAAATACTAATTAAGTGAAAAACAGGAAGGCGACTTAGAGTTAAATTTTGAAAGGCAAAATAATGCATGTGAGATATAAATTATATATATATATATATGTTATATCATTATATGTATATATATATTTAACCAAAAATGCCAAAAAGATTGCTTTATTTACTTTACCATTGCCAAAAGTTTGCTTCATTGAACATTCCATAAACTCCGCTAGTAAACCTAAAGTCTCTCCTCAACGATTTTTTGTTTCAACAGTAATGTTTGAAACTCCCTAAATCACGGCTTCCGAAATAAAAATGGTCATCAAACAGAAACGGATGTTATCCAGTTTCAGAAGTGGTCGTTATTTTTTCTACTACGCAATTAAATGTCTTCCCACAAAGGTGCCTTAACGGTTGGGAATAAAATCATGGGCCGCCAATGGACGGAAGGAAAATATCAAAACATGTAACATTATATAGACAAATAAATCCTCGAGGTTTATCCTGGGTCAAAAAAAATCGCTTATAACGCCTATTGTGCTAGTTTTATTACATATTTTTCTTTACTACCACTTCATATTTGTTTAACAAAGGAAATCAGAAGATATTGTTTTAAAACACAACATGAAATTTGAACGAGTACATCTTCCGCACCGAGCAATAAAACGTAAAATAGAGCTACGAAATGAAATAATTTGGCAATATTTTAAACCGAAAAGTACCGTGGAGGAAGAATTTTTCCAATGTCGGATGGAAATACTTCCAGTCTTCTTCACTCCCTTGGATTGCCTCCAAAAGGTCCTCCACCAGCCAAGAAATCTAAACTCCTTTCCTCCGTCCTATGTAACTTAAATAGCAAAAGTTTTTCCCACCAGCAGACTTGTTCTTCGTCCGCCCGTTGCCTTAAGCATCAGCTGAGAGAGAGAGGGAGAAAGTGAATTTGAAACTTAAACGTGAACGCGGGTGGCTTGTAAAACAAATCACTTCCAATACATCCTCACACGAATGGAGGAGATGGGAAAAACGTAAGAAAATCACTCGTTGAGCACAATCTGGTCTTCATCGCGGTCCTTTCTCCCACCCTTCCCTTCGGAGAAGCCGATGGGTTTCAAGAGAGAGCGGAAGGCTGGGAGGAGGTGTGAGTGAGTGAGCGGATGAGATAAAACAGTTCTTATCTCCTACCAAGAAAATAAACAAACGGCTCCATCGATCTTTTTTTTTCTTCCCGATCGCGGGCTTCTTTTCGGGAGTTGTGGGTGGCCGATGGGAAACAACCGGAGTGGAGAGGGCAATGTGGGCGAGGGGGAAAACTCCACGCACCAGGCGTCAATCAAATGCCATTGGCCGCGGGCACTCTTCTGGCTGCCCGGTCGATCTCGCGTCTCCCCTTCCCTCTCACCACAGCCCTCACACTCCTGTAGTTCCCTGGTGCCGGAAACCTTTCACCCTCCTTTGTGTGCACCATCGCACCAACTCTCCTCTCCATCTGCTGCCCTTTTCCCTCGAGAATCGCCGCCGCTCCAATCGTCCTCCTCATATTATTTCTCTTCTTGGAACACCTCCTTCATTATACTTTTAAACCGAGTTTTAGTTCGAAGATATTGCTAGTGTCTAAATCTAGAGCAAGGTTGTGCCACCGCTTTGAATAAGTGATAAGTAATGGTAGCGAAATGAATTGGCACATTATAATGATTCTTAAATTCTACACGCGAAGGAGAATCTATATTATTCATTTGTGGACGCCACCAAACATTAATCGATTGTTTTATCTATCTTATACGCACCCAATGGTAAATGCGTGGCACTACTTTGTTTCCCGTAAAACAATCTAAATACGAATTTGATATTTAACATTGATGTTGGGAGTAGAACCATGTGAGATTTTTGTCTTGACCAGATGGCTAGTGCTCAATTCCAATGGATTTTTCTTTGCCCCCTAAAGAAATTACCGATAATGGAAGAAGACTGCAGTGCATTGAATTGTTCATAAAAAAATGTAAATTTCACGATTCTTACTTACAGCCTCTGATTGACACGGAGAGAGATATTCTTTATATTTGTCACTATATACAACGGAAGGGAAGAGAACCAGTGAGGGGCGGCAGTAATATTAAACAAAAGCTAGAAAAAAGGGCGGTAAAGTTGATGGAATGCGATCAGTAAAAGTAAAAGCCAGACCGACGAAACTGGTCATTCTGAAGGTCAACGTGCCACCAAGCAATCACAGGGAGGAACAAGTCGATAGGGCATACGATCTGTTAGATGAAATAAAAGCGGGTGTTCCTGGAGGGAAACATTTGATAGTGATGGGGGATCGGAGCGCGACGGAGGAACGGAGGCGAAGATAGGAGAAGGAAAGGAGGTAATGAGCTAGGAGATAACAATTTAGGAGCAAGGAATTACCGCGTAGAGAAACTAATCGAGTTCTGTTGGAGACAGATTTTAATCATTACCAACTTGTCCAGTCGAAGGCTCTGGTCCCTCGTTGGAATCGAGAATCGCTGGACTTATTCGCCATTAGAGAAGAATTACTTTTGAAATGATTGCTAAGAAAAGTGTTGGAACTTTTCACAATATCATTTAAAATCATTTAAAGTACAGGAAAACGCACGCGATTTGGGTTCCCTGGCAGCTTACCGATGCTCATGCTCGTAAAGAAGAGACTTTCTATCAGTCAAGACTAAAAGCAACGTAAATTGGTTTTAAAATACGCTTTTTTTGTGTGTATAGTGACTTGCACCGAGGTCCATCATTACGATCCTGAGACCGAATGACAGAGTATGGAGTGGTACACACACCTCATTCTACGCGGTGACCATTTCTGGGACTCACAGGGTCCAATCGGGCAGGGTCACAGCTATCAGGAGCGAATTGCATGGGCTCTTGGCAAACTAAGTCATTTTTGAGCCTGATAACCCCCGCCCTCATATGACCTCGTACGTTCGGTGATAGAGTTATCTTATAACTTCAAAAGGTAATATAATCAGTAAGTAAATATTTTAATTATATTTCCGAATTAATCATTTCATATAGATTATGCATTCCTTATAGATTGAGAATTTGCTTCAAATATTCTAAATGCTATCATTAATCAGGTTTAAGTAAACTTCTATCGACTTTGTCGAGTGTCTGTGTGGTTTGGTGGAATATGTGGTTTCCGTTCCACGGGATATTTGACCACGTTCGCAATTACGTCAACTCATAATCAATGAGCAGGTGTAGCTCATTCATCCACCAATCCCTCTAAATCCTCTTATCGCGGTTGTTTCACTTTGCCATATCTAATAGAAGCGAATGAAATCTGAATCATCCAATCGACCTTCCTCATGGGGATCTTCCAAGCGATTAGCTCTGCCAATTGCTTCAAAAATTACAAGGGATGGGAATAACTTCAAATATTCAATATTTCCGTTCATATTTTTAGTCCTGTTGAGCAAATTCCGCTATGCACGAGTATCACCTAAAATCACAATTCAATGCGCTCACAATTTCATTATCTTGGTATTTTCACACTCTCTCCCAATGTTCCAGAATATTGGAATATTTTAATAAAAATCCATTGATATACCGTATTTTAACTGCAAAAGAATGTTAGTGTTGGATAAACTTTCATTATTACCATGCCTTTACCATTTAAAATCAGTTATATAGTTTGGTTCCGTAATTTTCTTTGAATATGTGAATTCAATGTTTTAAATGTCCTTTTTTGACCCTTTATTTTTATTCCAACTTTTATATCAGGGTTCATTCTTTTTGAGTTATTCCGCTGTTTTACCTTAAACAGAAAGTTTGGTGCACCAAATAGGTTTTTCTTAGAGTTGGAAGACATAAGTATTGCTGGACTAGGAAAACGAAGTACGAGTATTTTCGTCGTTCATTACACATATGTCTAAAAGCAAGTCCGTATAACGTCACCATATGACATCTTCCATTCGAAATTTATTAAAGGTCTAATTAACTATGTAAGATTGTGAGTTGAATTCAACATATCCCCTAACAGTCATTACGCTATGCTTCTAAGACGCTGCCAAATCCGATAAACTATTACAACATTTCAATATAATGTGGTTATGTTGAACTTTAAATGCAGATACTGTAATCATTTTAAGATTGAATGATAATATGTTCTAAATAATTTTCAAATAAAAAACTTCAAAGGTGATATATCTTTTGCCTAGCACGAGATGATTTTTACACTTTGTATTTGTTGCATTGCAATGGGCATTAGGGGATGTCTCCGCTATTAGTTAATTTCGCGACTTCTTCCGCAGTTTCTTTCAATTTGCTGTATGACTTCTCGTTCTGATAGTTTTATTTTGCGTACATGAAGGCTTAGTAAAGCTGCTAGGTAGACGCGGGACTTACGAACAACTTTTAGTATATATAGTTAGGTTCAGTGAAGGCATTCTCTTTCGTTCATGTATTTCACATTTATTTGAAATCTGTAATGCATATGTATGTATATATATATATATATATATATATATATATATATATATATATATAATGCATATATGTATACATATATATGTGTATATGTATGTATATATATGTATGTATATATATATATATATAAAAATATATTTATAAAATGATGCCTTGACCTTGGGGGTAAATGTTTTTTCCCAATCCCTCAAAGCAACCGTCTTAGGTTGTGGAGTAACTGAAGAGCAAAGGGTGTTCCAGTCCCCCTCAAAAAAATTGTCGTCTCAAGATAATGGGCCACTCCCGTTGAACCCCGCCGGGCCATCATTTTGAGAGTTCGCCTTTCGATAAAATCATCAATTATTGATCGCAACCCATTCTCCGTCGCTCTCCATGAGTCCCACTTCCCACCTCTCTTTCGCCCACCCATATCTTCTCTCCGCGTCCTAATACCTGTATCCTCTCTTGTTCCTTCCTAGTGCTCCTCGGGTGCCTGCCCCACTCTACCTCGCCCTTCTCCTCTTCGTTCGGGCCCGCTCCGTTTTCATGTATTTTATATCAATTCCGGTCAGAAACCTTTTTCCCTCCGCCCCCGATCCTTCCACCCCCCCATCGTCTCCCACTCCATCCGGCACCCGTTTCCTTCCTCCCTCACCACCGAGTAATCCGCATCCATCCGCCGATCGCCCCTCGCTTCACGTTCCACCGCTCAGAACTAAAGGCCTTCGCGAGACCGTCTCCGACGTCATTTTTCACATCAGAGTGAAAAGAAAGCCAACAGTCGGTCGGCTATTATTTCGAGAGGATAATTCCTCTCTGAGATGGATTGACGACTTGATGGGTTTGAAGGAGTGAGAAGAGGAAGACAGAAAGTTGAGGAAATATTTCTCGGCTTCTCTCGCGGACCGCAACGGGGTGCTTGTCCCTCCCGACCGAGGGCCGAGATTTTAAGAAGAGAGGTGATTTCCCTGAAAACGGCTTCGCTCCTTGTCTCTGAGAAATCAAAATGTTTTAGGTTCCTCTTGGTTATCTTGCTTGGTCACACTTCTCTTTTTTCGAATTTTAAATGGATGAATTTACCGTCAATTACAATTTCAAATTGGTTGAACAATTTTTTTATGGAAAAACAAAAAAGAATAAACAATTTATAGTATAAGCCTTGTCGTTCCGAAAATGTACGATCACTGACTCATTAAAACATACCTGATGATGTCGCCTATGCTTAAAAACCGATGGTATTGTAAAGTTTTTTGTGTGAAAAAATACCAAGTTTTATTTATTCCGTGGAGAATGAACAGTTGTCTCCGATCTCGCATGAAGTTCATTACCAATGGGATAAAGGCAACATATTCACGCAGTTATGAGTTACTACAGAAATCGGAAACGCACGCGTATCGTACATGTTAATAGCACCTCCATCGGTGAAGCAGGATTTTCAGGAGTGAGTGAAACCAACTGAGGAGTCTGGAGGAGGAACTGCCAACTGCTCGATTGCATTCACGCCCCCGACTCCACTAAGATTCACAAATGTTCCACCTTCGTGCTGAAGAAGGTCAGCCGGTGACGAGGAGAAACGGTTGGGTCTCAGGTGGGTGCAGGAGGCGTTATTCCTCATCCTTGTAGAACGTTACATCTTTCCCCCTCAAGTTCGCGCCGTTCCGAGGTCACTAACACTTACTAGGTTTGAAACTTTATCATTCCATATAAAGGATATGATTTGAGCACATGGGTCCCGTCTTTTGTCACTGCCGATGTCGACTTTTGGATTTAAAAATTTAATCCCCATATATATCAAGGTGACGTATTCATTAGAAAGCTTGGCGAGATTTTTATTCCATAGAAATTCCCGGGAAATCACCATGCGGGCAATTTAATGAATTTCAGTGTGTGGGTCACTAGCAACTGTATATTTGGATGGTTTCCAAGTAGTCTATGGCAGTAAAGGTTTCATTCTCGTCAAATATAAGACAGTGAGCTTTATTAGATTGATTTTTAAAAAATTCCAAGGCACAGTTAGCTCTTACACTTACTCGTATGGCTGATATGTGTAACGTTCGTCCGTAAATGTTTGAGTCAGATTGAAAATTGATATTTTGAATAGAGAAGAGTCTATTTCTATCATAGTAGAGGCTTGATTTTTCGGTGTTGTTTAAACCATATTGGTATCAATAGAAGGGTTTTTTTATTTGATTCTAAATATGCTCCAAAAACTAGGGAGTCGATTATATGCCCATGCACCCTACATCCCGGAAAGTAAGGTATATAATGGTTAAGTTCGACTGAGATAAAGTTTAAGTTTGTTATCATGTCATAAAAGTCAGGTATATCAAATTTATCAATGGCAATAGTTTATCGGGCTCGGGTTGATTTTTGCCCACTACTTCACTCCAAAATCCCAAATTACTAATCCCAGTTATTCTTAAATCCCAATATAACATAATACATTAGCTCAATTTTTATTACTCCATAATTTCAATCTCCCTTAATTCCATTCAAAATCTCTCATCTATCACCATTTGCAGTGTCTCATTGTTTGCCAATACTTTCCTGTGTCTACTTGTATTGCTTTCTTTGAATTTCTCCAAATAGCCGTATTTTTTCTCTTGCCATGCCTACCAAATGACATTCCTTTCCCGGTCATTCAATAAGAGGCTAGTCGTTAAAAAATAGTTGTAAATTTAGCATCATATGGTGGGAATAGATTTCAAGTATAAACTGGGTTGGATGGCTCTCTCGGACTTTTTTATTTCGTATTTCTTTCCAAGGAACTAGTTTTAGTCCTGAATTCTCAAGATGAAAGTTAAAAATGACTTCATCTCAATATCCGACTTTTATTCATAAAACAAAAATTAATGTCCAAAAATTTAGCATCACCCACGGAGACGCCATGACGTCTCTGTTGGGTTCAGCCCGTCTTAAGCGAGGGAACTGCTCGTTTCCCTTACTCCTCATGGCATGATCGAACGAAATGGTTGCAAATAGATTAGGCTTCGAAGCTTGAGAGTTGTTTGTTATGGAGTGTCAATAAATCCGTTCCTGGTGAGCGGCATGAGTTTGACTTTTGGAATTCCCACGTGGAAATTCTCAGCATAAAGATGTCACATGGACGTTTTCCAATATCTCTTTTGAGTTCATTCCGTTGAGGTGGAATCGTGAAATATTGAAAGATGATCGTAAAGCATACATATTTCCAAAAAGCAGTGAGACTTGAGTGGAATCTAATGGAAGTACGGGAAAAAAATGAAAACCGACTCCGAAGTTTAGGCTAATTGACTTGTGAGGATGAAAGTTTCAGGGTAAGATTCCCTCACTGAGTTGCGTTTACGCCAGTTGTCTTCTTTCTTGAAAAAGCCCCGTTTTGACGCCCGACGAGTGTCTGTAGGCTATAAAGTAATCCAAGGTAAACTGCAGTAACTTAAAATTTGCAGAATTCACAAATCTTCACGGTTCATTTTTCTTCCTGGGGTTCACTCGGGAGGATTTTGTTTACTCTTCATAGAGTTTGATATTCTTTTACTTAATATAAGCTTTGGAAAATCTTTTCGTGACGTTATCTATCAAAGTAATATTGATATTCTTGACGATTTCTCTAAATTTTAAATTTACCTCTTCGCTCCGATGTTTGACCTTACTCTTGGCTCTCTTCCTAACATATGAAACTGCCATCACACTAAGAATGGATGATATTTATTTTACAAAAAGTAAGGAACTTTAATTCATTTACTATACTCATATTCAATAATTTCCAAAAATAATTTGCATTTTACGTTTTTGTTGCTGTTAATAATCGTTAAATTATGGATATTGTAAACATATGTTTAAAACATTTTCATCGTGATTTACACGTAATTTAATCAATGTACACCCCTTTGATTTAAAGATCACGGCCGATGAATCCAATAGCAAATTAAAGAAGGTTACGATATTGTTGATGTGTGTAAGCCGAGCTATTACGTGGTCTGGTATGCAACGCTACGCACCTCAATTAAACGTTAGTTCGCCACCCAAAAATCGGGCAACAGGCGACAAAAATGTCAATAAAGTGGCGAGATACTAGTTGATTTTATATTTTAAAGCAAATAGTGAGTCATAAAATATCATATTATCCTCCTATTATGCCTGATGAGGTAGTCAACTCAAATTACATTACAAAGAAAAGTAATAATAATACTATTTAATTTGTCCAACCCATGGTTTAACATTGATATGGTTACACAAAAAGTTAACTAATTTTATTTGTAGTTATGAGAGAAAGCGACCGATTGCTGAAGACATTTGCGCCATTGTGGATAGGTGGGCAGACTGGCAGGTCGGACAGATAGGTCGGGTGCTCAGGGAATGGGGGAAGAAGGATGGAGAGTAACCCGGGTCGGGTCGTCTCCACTTAACGAAAGGCGCCATGGAACCCACAGTTCCACGTCTCATCCAACAGACTAAGTGTTTCACTTAAAGTTTTCTACATATGGTTCCCAAGTACAGAACGGAATGCCTCGGAATTTTCTTATACCACTGAAATCGAACCCTAGACCTAGGGGTTAGAATCCAGTACGTCGGCCATTGCACCGACCCGATTCCCCCAAGTATCCATATATTCTGTAGATTTAAATCGTCCTATACAGTCTCTGAGAGATTAATAAAACAATCATCTCGAAGGTTGTTTTGATAAGAGAGGGTTGTGTTTATCTGACACTTAGCCCTATACGGCATGT
Source organism: Hetaerina americana (assembly GCF_022747635.1). Taxonomy (NCBI): domain Eukaryota; kingdom Metazoa; phylum Arthropoda; class Insecta; order Odonata; family Calopterygidae; genus Hetaerina; species Hetaerina americana. The sequence continues at coordinate 58,748,810 of NW_027286874.1, read as the reverse complement.
GAAATTCACACATATTATAGAATAGTGCAGTTCCTGCCACCAGGGGCACCCAAGGTTTCCCAGGAACATGTTGCATCCGAAAAAGCACACAGATTTCTAGGAGTCGAGGTAACCGATAATCCGCCAGATTTGAACTCGGGTCCTCCGGTTCGAATTTGAATGTTCACCCACTAGACTACTGCACCGCGTTGGTGCTCATGTGTAATAAAATGAATAAAATAAGTTCTAATGTAATTAAAACTCAAATGGATGGTTTTAAACCTAAATGAATTCCTTGATTTCAGCATTTTTGCTAATGTGCCTTTGCATTAATTTTTCTTATATCCAGATTGACTATTGGCTCTACGATATTTCAAATAATACAATGTTCTTTAAATAGTTTGCAAAAATTCTTAGTTTTGAAAGGACCAGCTACTAAGATTTTTGGTTCTATTTTTTGTGTTAGTTTAAATGTAATTCTGTGAAAAATTCCGAGTAAGACACGTGTTATCACTGCTGGGATTGCTCTTCGAATACCTGGAAATTGTGTGTATGTATCCATCGAGTAAATCATAAGGTCATTTTGTCTTGGATTAGTCTTACCTGGTAAATAACGTCTCAGCACGAGCGGGGTAAACACATTCCATTTTTATTCCATCATTAGCTTTAGCAGCCGATGAAAACCCATTATTCATAAAATTATTTATAAGGCCAAGCCTGATGTACAGAACAACTGTGGGAGAATTGCGAGTACGTATATACTTTATGAACGTATGGCGCACTTATTCATATTGATTTTATCTTTTTTGCGTAAATATAGTGATATGCCGTATGCGTATGTAAATAACTAGATACATTTAAGCTCAAGTCATTTCAGAGATATTTTAAGTTTTTACACACCCTTTATTTTGCATCATCGTGCAAATGGTTTTTTTACCTCATGATTTGCAAACAAAAAGACTCGTTTGCAGTTTTATTTGTTGCATAGGCCATGGAAAGTTCCAGTCATATTTTAAAATTTTAGGAGCTTAAGTCCATCACACATTATTATTCTATATTTGTAATATCCTTGACAAAGAAATAATCCATTTGCATTCTCAATTAGCTATATCGGCTGGGTCTGGTTATTCGCAATTTATATACAATATCCTTCACATTTTACATAAATTAAATACTCCCAGGCCTGTTCCCACTGGGAGATGTTAGCCTCGCCGGCTTGGAAATTATTATTTTCATTTTTGAAATGTAAATAATCTCTTTCATCTTCGATAAAATTTAATAGTTATTCTAAGTTAATCCGCATTTTGATTAAGCATACAAAAGGGAAAATATTTTATTTTACGAGGAAATAAGTACCTTCAACTTTAAACTATTTAAAAGTGGAGTTTCATACTTCCTCACACCAAAAGCACAAAATGACTAGCCTTTGTTCAGTATAACTGGTGTTTCAAATTATTCACTCAATAGAAAGTTTTTTTAATTTAAAAAAATACATCATAAGTGCACAATTTCTCGTTAACTTTAATTTTGTCAAGTTCCATCTTCTCTGTTTTGTTATGGAGTTCCAGCCCTGACAGACAAATAAAACTCGCATCAATTAAAGGTTGAAGCATGTGGAAAGAGACATGAAACATGTGGTAAATACCGCAAGAGCCTGGCGATGCGTAAACCCACATGAAACATGTGCCCCTGGAAGTTTACTTCATGAGGGAATTCCGAGCGCCATGAGTTGAAGATGGTAATTGACTAGGTTTTTCCTGGAAGTTGGCGAAATTTCTCGACTTACCTTATGCCATTTCGTTAATTTTATTTTCCCCACCCGACTCCGTAAAAATGAAGAAGTCTTAGAGGTAACTTCGTCATCCAGTCTCTTCCCAAGAACTCTCTCATTGGCGGAAACTTATCATTTAGTCATGAAAATTCTCGACATCGGCACGCCTCACCTTATGGCTAAATAACTTTGGGCTCATTCAATAAGTCTAGTCTGTGTTTTTGCAGTGTGAGGGATCATTCAATTTCAACAACATCATCATTATGCTTGGCATTGAAAACTTTCCTTGCCAATTAAATCAAAAAATAAAGGATAATAGAGGGCAAGTGGGTGACAAACATACTGAGCATTGTACCGTTCTACTTAATATTTTCCATCGAATTGATCGGTACCTAGCATGGGCTCCTATAAGTTTTGGGAAATCATTAAGTACTAAGCCTTACAGGTATCCATCTGATCTCCGTGTCGTATATCTCATTGCTCTGCGATCTTGTTTTGTAGAATTAGTTTTGATGTTGTTGTCACTGTTTATGGTAGGATTGCAAGGTCCCTCAAACCTATCGAAGGAGTTTCAAATGCATCGATTATTTCCTAGTTCCCTAGTCTATAATTGTTGAACCTTACTCTATGCATTTTCTATGACAGACCAAAATCGCGTAAATAATGGAAAACCATGCAAAAATCCAACCGTTGTTGGAACCCCTGAATAGCTATCTAAGGTTCATTTTCACCAAAATTTACTTGATTCTTAATCAATTGATCGGATCGGGTTCCCTTTGTTAACATTAATTAATTATCATTATTGGTTACTTTTATAACCACCGTCATCAGCGATTCTCCCCTTGATGGTCATTTTGTTGGCCATCAACTAAATTATACAACGGTCCCCAGGTAAACAATGATCGCATCAGAAAATGATTGACAGTCAAAAATTAATTTTTACCGGTTCAATAGAGCTTAAATCGCCAAATAAAAGCACCCAACTCTTTATTTATGTTACATGTTAACCGATTGATGAAATATGTGGAAAAAAATGAATAGATTTGTGCTCGCATCTGGGTACCCAATGAACACAAAAGCTTTTTCTCAAAAAAGGATCTTCTCAAAACTTTTGACAGATATCCGATGGATGGAGGGAATTAACTAGAACAGGTGGAGCAGTCATTAGTAGGAACGGGATTTGGACAGTATTTTTGAAGTGGCATTTTTAAAGGGGCACTTTAATTGGGACATTACGATAAGTCTTGCATTAGCAAAAGGGGAATTGAAAAGAAGAAAATAATTTATGGCCCCTACCTCGAGCAGAGATGTGAAGACTTTGATATGGAGCGTAACGTTTTGTGAATGTGACATTTGGCCTTTCAGGCAAGAGAATGAGCGTAGATTGAATGGTTTTGCGGTGCTGATGGGGGAAAGAATGAGAAAATAACTGAGAGGAAGACAAACGCTGACGTTTTAAATAGGATGGGTGAAGAGGAATGTTACTGGGGGGGAATTCAAAATATGCAGTGAAAGTGGATGGAGGAAATATTGAGGAAATAGTATTTTCAAGGCCGTGATAGAAAGGAGAACGTTGGGAAAGCGGGGCGAGGAACGGCGGGAGTAGGAGCTAAGAGTTTTCAGCAGAACGAGGGCAAACAAAATTTACGAAGAAACTAAGATAGAAATAGAAATTTCCCAACATACTTACAATAGATACTTAGATAGTCGTTATGGACCGTCCAAAACCTACCTTTAAAAAAAGTAACGTTCCTTGATCGATTGTGTCAATGGAGTCTCAAAGTCAAAATGTGACAATTTCACTCATCTCTATTGAATATTTGCAAGAGTCATAGAAGGAAGATCATTTCGTACCTATAGAAAGAAATAATCCTAGAATTTAAGTATTTGTGAATTTTTTCGTTGCAAAACGATGCAAATTATCCCTCTTTTTCCTTGGTAAATATTTCTTTATTTTCTTTCTACTCGCGCCAATTTCTCGGCGGATATAATTCAGTGATTTTGAGATAGGTATATTGTAAGTTTAATTGGGAGAGTGAGGTCATATTCCCTCTTCTGAGGATCACCCTCAAGAGACTATATATCATTTCATCCCTTCATTGGCTTACATCGACGTTCACCGATTATCTTATACCGCATGCATAAATAGGGCCCAATTAATGCTTTGATTCCATCAGGTAAAATGTAATGACCGCGGGCCTCAATTCTGCTTCGTGGAAGGATGCTTTGCTGTGATGTAGATAATAATTGTTTTGACGGTTACGCGTAAGATGCAAGATAACCTTAACGCATCACAGGGCCAAAATCCAATTATTAGGATGTATTATCACAATACCTATCCACTTTGTGGAATTCCAAGTTGCGAAATTTCGGAATGCAGAGTGATTACACCACCAAACTCTCTACTAATCGTACTGTATGACAGATATCCATCCACATTTCTTAGATACTTAAAATGCACCATTATGAAGTAATTATCTTAAGTGAATTCGTTGAGGGTTGGGTTCATAGGAAGAAAAAACTTCCGACGAGTGATTTCGTTAAAACGTTGACCATGAAAAACTACATTTTTTTAGTTGCACGTACAGTGATATGTTTTAAAGTATAACTGAATGGAATGGGTCCTGGGCGTGATGGCTCGGCTGAGTCCTAATGCATTAGTGCAGCGTTTTTCAAAGGGTGCTTTAAACCTTTGTTGTTTATTATGAGCTCGGGACTATATCTGACTGGCATACTTGTGTGCAAATGGATGAGTCATGAGTTGACCAGCAGAAAATTGTGTATTGTGTTTTAGCGTGTGATAAGAAATCTAGATCAAGCAGTAAACGTGAATTTTATCCGTATTTCCAACGATGATGAATGGGACTTTCATTTTTTATTTAACATTCATTAATGTTGCTATCAAGAATAAAAAATAATCATGTAGGGTGCAGGAACTTTCATTTCCAGTATTTCTCTATGCCATAGCCATTAATTCAGTGAGTCCGAGGGGTAATTTAATGCAATGAGTAGTTTTACTCTGAATCCAACAATTTTACAATTTAACTGTCATGAATTAGAAAATAAAATGCATCTCAATCAGATATTTTATTCAGATACACTTTACTTCAGCTGAAAAATGAGTATTTGTTTCTGCTATCATGTTGTCACTCTAAAGCTTGAAGCTTTTATTTCTTTCTCGATGCCTTTGAGATGCTGTCACTAGTTCATTCTCTTTTCTAAGGGTCATTTTTTTTCTTAGATATAATCATCATTTTAAAACTGACTCAGTGGAAAAAAGTATTGATACCGCTAGATATTGTTGAAAAAATTTTGATGGTCATTTAATCATGCAAATAATATTTATTCTAGCTATGTTCTTTCTTATTCATAATTCTCGGTCGGATTTTATCTATATTCATTAGAAAAAATGAACTGATTTCTCCAATTCAAAGTTTCCTCTTAAAAATGATAGTTTATAAGTTGCTCTATGTCTGTATATGTTCTGCTCTATGTAAATAAGTCTAAATGCTCAATTCAATGATCAGTAAAGATAAAAGAATACATAATTGGTTTATCCTGACTCCAGTTTTCCTTTTCTTACACTGATCCTCAACAAATATCCGTTAATGAATCCACCATGAATATGGCGGTGTGGTGAAAAAGTTACCCTGGTCGTTTGGGTACGCATTTGGCCTCATTCACAAATGAAAAGCTATTCAAGTATCCCTCAGAATTGAAATAGGGATGAAATTCTGTTTCAAAAGGGAATTTGAAATCGAACCTTCTACCTTACTCAACACACAATCGCTAATTTATTGCTTTGATGGAGTCAATTACAAGCTATGTCATGGTAATTTTCACCCTAGAATCGTACATTTAAAAACACAGGACGTGGAGAAATGATGAAGATATTCAGTTACAATTAGAGGAATATGTGCAGATGAATAAATTTATAATTTTAGTCAAAGGTACTGCAAACAATACCGTACTTTCAAATCTCCAGAAGGCAATTACTTTAACAAGTATTAATACGGATCGGCGTATCCTTGGGCGCAAAATTTACAAATGACAGGTTTTGTTTACCACAGTATCATCAAAAACAAAATAAATTAATACTTTTCTAACATGCGGGAAAAAACGTGTCCATAGTAGAGGGGGTGTTCTAAATGAGCATGGAATAAATTTTATTGAGTTATTTTACTACATGTTATAACCACCGCAGGTAGGATGTTATCGAATTGGTTCCAATTTTGAGAGTTATCGTCGCAGTATATTATTTTGAGATGCTGAGGCACCCCATTGCACCTTTATCGAGTCCAAACACTTCTGATCATCTAACCACAGGTCTAACGTGCTTATTGGAACTCCTCCGTTTGTTATACCACGCTAATAGGCAAAAGCCATTATTGTGATAAAACCACTCCCAAAATTAGGTAATTGAAATATAATGCTGTCCACCTCCGCAGCTCAGATCTTAACGGTCAAGATGAGCTAATGTTGATTTTCAACATTAGCGCAAGCAATATTTGATCAAGTTATTTTTGCATAATTAAAAAATAAAACCGTCAGCGGTCGCTCCTCGGGTTGGACAAAATATTTTAAGAAGAGGTGTCGCACTATTTAAGGCATGTGGGAAAATGAGCAAACATTGGTATTAGGGACACGTTTCGCCATTCCTACGTAAACGGCTTCCCATAAATTGCTCCCCAAGAGTCATATTCGAATTATGGAGGGGACAGCAGCAATAACGTATGAGGTGGAAGGGGAAGATATATTGAAAGGATTAAGGGGAATGCATTCCAGCTCGGCGTAAGAGGATTAAGGAGGCAGTACAACGCGGAGGAAATTAGAAGGAATGTTATGATGAAATGTAGGGGGAGCAGTCGTTAATGACTGAGGATGGAAAATTCATAATTAATTAGTGAAACAATACGTGCCGTTTCGAAAGGAGGGATATAGCAAAGGATTAATGGAATTACAGAGGCTCAGAAAATAAATATATTTCTTAATCTCTTTTCCGTGTGACTCGGGAATTATCATTCCCGAGAGGGAGGAGGGGGGATCTGAAGGATTTTTCGAACGTGTCTTAATGCCTAATGATTAATCACCATCCGACACAAAAATCAGGGTTGTTGTCTTGTTGCAATTAAGAAAATATTTAGGTGCCAAGGTAAGGGATAAAAGTGCAGAAAATTAAGGTATTTAAGTGTTGCATTTTCAAGTAATGGTTCACTTTTAATCAATGTTAATCATATTTTATAAGTTTACAAAATTTAGAATATCGATCCCAATGGCAATAGGATAGTTGTTTTTTATTACTTGATATGTTTTTACTTGATGAATAGCATAGTTATTATTTGTTTTTTACTGAGAACTGAATATGAATTATTCCTCGGGGACCTTGGGCTCGTCCACTCTTCGGATGCCAAGGGTTAAGTCGTGCAGAAGTATTTGGATAACTCAGGAGTTAGCAACTTCACGAGGCATGGTTTGAAGATGATTAACAATAAAAAGTTCTCATGGTACGAAATCATTAACTTTTGCATTTTCCCTCCGATACCACTAAATAACCCGGCCGGAGTTTGCAAAGTAGTGACTATAATTAAAATTAGAACATTTTCATCAAAATCATGGCTTCAGTGTTACATAAGCAAAAGCGATTCTTAATAAAATTGTTATAATGTGTTTGTCATCATATTATATTCAATCATATCAGAAAACAACGATTTCATATTGATACTGTAGGCTAAATTACATGCTATTTCCTCCTTCGACGCATGTGGTTATGTAGAAAATGTCATAGCTATTCGTGAAAAATGGCAATTTCCAGATTTCCCCAAGAAGAAAATCTTATGATGTATTTGGATGAACTTCTAACCACATAACAGGAGAGGGGATAAACTAAATAAATCGAAGAAAACAGAATAAATTCCACATACTGTAATTTGAAACTTTGCATGCTCAGTTTTAACCTGTATTGATAATCCTGGTACATTTTTTATTTTACCACAGTCCTAGCACATTAATAATGGACAATGTCCCATTATTTTCAAAATTTAAAAAAAATGACCTCCTCCACTTTTCTCTGCAAAGCACAAGTTTAAGTCAAAATGCAGGTCATGTTGCCCGAATGTTTTTAAATTACCGAACAGGTACTCTAATGAAAGAGTATTTTGCCTTTAATTTTTCTCAGTTTCATGGTTAGTATAAATTATTTCTCATCTAATTCAACAAAATAGCAAAAACTATGCTTTTTCACATTTGGGTTTAAGTAGTTAATAAGGTGACACTTGAATTTCACATCTTAATTTACTCTTTGGTAGGCTGAATCTGAAGTATTTTTTGTTGTATTTCATTCTTCCTCATAAGAAGAGCTAGTTTAGAGTCATTTCTTTGTTGTCAGTGAAGAATAATATTTCATCACTCACGTATTGTTTCGAAATTCTGACACATATCTTGATCATATGACCATTCTTCCGATGACGTGTGCCTTTATGTCTGTGTGTATGTTGATTTGTCTATATATATGCACTTGGTTATGATTGAGACTTAACTTAGAGGAATAATAGACTGCATTAGAAGAACTATGTATTAAAAACCGTATTAAGAGAATTGCACAATTTTATATTTTCCAATTTCACTTGAGTGGAAAAACTGACTAAATACTGACCAAAATTGGGTGTAGTACCTGCCTATCGCTCATTATTTTCTCCATATTTTGGTTAAACTTTATAGTAACACCAAATGTAAAATAGACGTATTTAAATCTGTTCAACGATTCTTATGTCGTACTTATTTCCATAAACAGAATATGAAACATGTACTTTGATGCAATTCTATCTAAACTGATCTCATTGATATTGAGCTCTTGCGATTTGAAAATTGTATAGCAATGCAATTTACCTCACAATACTTCATAGAAAATGGCTAACTAAGGAATCTCTCAGACCGTTTGGTTTAACAAAGCAATATAATAATGGAAAAAGTTGTCATTATCAATTTATGATTCTCAAATAAAACATACATTTATTTAAAGTGACCAAGCAATAAATTTGGGAAAAAATTATTCTCTTGGAATAACTAAATACCGGATGTATGCGTTTATGTTAACACATTTTTTCCATTTTAAATCCATGAAACTTTCTACACATACATAGGATATGTAAGTAATAGTATAAAGCGAAAAAAGGGACACTGCGTAAGATAAAACATTCATAAGACTAACTGCATACACGGATATTTCTTTACTTTCCCGGATACCATTTTCAAAAGGAAACACTGTTAAAGGGATAAGATAAACAGTTATGCCAACTTCTGCGGTTTTTTGAAGATTAATTCTTGGCAATTAAAACCGTCTCTCCGTGTTGTTTTTCAGCAGACCCAAAACCATGGAGTCAATTACGATTGTAATTAGCCAGAGGGAAGAGATGACATTATTGACTTAGTGATCATATTTCATGGCATTTCTCATGTTTAAAAAGCATTAGAGAAATAATGCTTGTTGGTAAAAACCCTTTCTTTATTAAGTGTTCGTAATTTGTCCATGTCCGTTATTAGTTAATAATTAGCTGTTGGATTGCATAACAGGGATATCAGAAATACGAATAAAGCGCCACGTATGGGACGTGCAATTTTTTTCAGGCAGTGTTGATGAAGATAAATGAAATAAAAAAGCTGATGAACATATACAGAAAAAATGCTGTGCATGAATAAATATCATCTGACTTTTTAATTAAGTGATCCCATTCATAGAGGCATAAAAAGTCATTTAAGTGACTTGGACAATAAAAGATCGTATCATGCTACTAAATAATTAAGAGTAATGGAAATTAGGCAGTTAATAAAATCCACACCAGAGTTTACATAGTTCACTAGATACGTCTTAATCTCATACATAATATAGCCGAAGAAAGCACCTACTGAAATTCGACCTACTGGTCTGGCTAGTTCCTCTTGAGAAAATTTATCTTCTACTTGATTACAAAGATGTACTCGTAAGTGTGCGTTCCTTTAAATTAAAAATGTGACCGCATGCTTTCCTCTGTTTTCATTGTCTTAAAACAGGGATTGAACCTCAGTAAATAGTATACCCTTAATAAATAATTTTGCGCTATTACGTTATTTGGATATACCCGACAACGCATTGGAAATACCTCCAATAAGTTGTAAGACGATAAAAGATAATTATTTAAGCAGATAGGTGTAAAGAAAGTTTTATTTTGGCAATGAATATCTTATATAAATCTAATATTATTTTATTTGGTGATTTTGTGAAAAATTCTATAGTAAAGAGCGTGATTTTTAAAAAGGCAAATCTCCGAAAACTCGTATTTTTTTATAAAATTCTATACTCTGAATTCAAATATAACTATCGTCTGATATTTTTCTCAAATCAAAGAGACGTATACCTTTGAAAGTATTTCAACATTTTAAAGAAACAGGAAATATTACAATCGTCAAAAGTAAATAACATTTGTCTATATTTGCTTTCGAAAGTTAAATGACTAAGATTCAATTGTATTAAATTCAGTTGTTTACAAAGAATTGATTGCAAACGAATAATTTATAGTATATCAAATTAAATTCTACTTGCATCGCCAGTGTCCTTAGTAGTAGCTTTTAAATTAATAATCAGTTATGAAGATCGTAATCAGTCGTCCAAACCAAATATTGCTTGACTGCAGCCCTCAATTCTTCCCTATCCCACACTTTTGCCCTGATAGCCCATCTTTTCTACGCCTCTCCTTATTTGGATAATGTATTTGCCCTTCGGTATTCCTCCTGAGATATTTCATCAACTTTCCCCTCTATTATATTCTTTACAAATCCGTAGTACCCCAAGGCGTGTCCAGTCCATCTAGTTCTCTTTTCTTCAAGGCGCTCCTCAATAATCTCTTCCTCTTCTATTCATCTACATTATTACTTCATTTCTTACATCAAATGTCTATTTAGTCTTCAGCATTCGCCTCCAACATGAAGTTTTTGAGGCTTCTATTCTCTTCTAATTTTTCTATGGTATATGTCTCTGATCCGTGCTAGGTCAAACACACCTCTTGAAGTTTTTCACAAACTGTATTTTTATTTGCAGGCGTATGTTTTTTGAGTATAGTAGCTGGTTTTTCATCACAAACGCCTTCTTTGATCTTCAAAATGTATCTCACTGCTTGTATAAATTAGTGTTACCATTACTTACCAGTATATCTTTAATAAATGGAAAAATAATAAAAACATGAAACAACGAATGAAGTATAATTAAATCATAAAACCCACTGGTATACGTACAATCTACGAGGAAAGCTTATGGCAAAAAAAATGCTTAAATGTCATGAACAGCCACAGGTAAAAGTAAGCGCCACAGATGGAAAAGTAAAGATCATTCCAAATCAATATATATTTAAAACAAATGATATTCATTTTCATGAAATACCGCAAAATATTTGGCTCACATTTCCCCAACTAACACCCGCATGCCAATCCCTCGCATCAGTCCGTCCTTAAGCCCCCAGCAGTCCCTTAACTGGCATTATTGCTGGCTCGTGTTCGTTCCCATACAATGCAACGCTGAGAATTTAACGCGTGCAAATTATGTTGAAAAATAGACCCTGCCAAACTGGGCTTTCCCGGTGTAAAAATACATATATCCCCAGCCAGAACGGCTAGAGCAAACATTCCATCCGGCTTCCGAGCGGGTTAAATGTGATTAATTACGTTGGGTGAATGCACCACCGTAGGCGAAGCGCGTGGCTTACGTCACTTTGTCATGAACGCTGGAGCAGTGGCTTCGAAATCTTGAATATAAGCCCCCGAGCAACCTGTGGGCATTCTGTGTGGGCTTGATTAGATGTTCCACGTGAATGCATTTTCCTTCAGAAGGGGAGACGCGCCCCGACATGCTCAGTTCCATAGTATGGAAATGTGAATCAAGCGGCAGCAGCGATGCACCACAATGGAAATCAAGGTCCGCATGTTACCACGGAGATGGCCGATTTAATTCATTGGAATGAACCCTTATGTGGTTTTAATGTGAGTTAACCTATGGTATGCGTTTAAGGAGCGATTAAATCTTTTCTGGCGCGGTCGAATCAGCCAAGCAGATTTCGCTCATATCTCGCGGTAATTTCTCAATGCCTTCGGTTTTCACTCTCGCAAATACTCAAAAGAGACGTTTTTCTAAGTAACACTATTTTGTTTATGATTTAAGGAGTTTTTATGTGTCTCATTATATCAATTGGTATTTAATTAGCAGAGTACTTGGCAAACGAATTCGTTTTGCCCACTTTCTTTTGTTACCTGTCTCTTTTCAAAGTTGTCTAAATCATCAATAAATGCAGAGTTGTAATATTTTCCATCTTGTTTTCTGTTCAATGGTATTTAGGTGCCCCAATGTTAATCATTTAGTTTTTCGTTGTGTATACACCTGTATATTCGTAAAAGAAATGGTAGATCACAGTAAGGCTCCTTTAGTACTATAAATATGGTTCTTAATCTGCATGCACATGCTATTGCCGTCGCGCAACGTGTGACAGAAGAAGTAGGGTTTTAAAAGCTAAGTACTCGACTAAGCGTATGCGATCAGCCAGCAGAACTGGAGGAAATTTACGAAATAAGTGAAAGCTTTCGATGACTAAGCAAGCATGGGTACTTGATGTGGGCAAGTATCTTTTCACTAAGGTGAGATGTGCTAAGAGTACTAGTGCCGAACAAAGTGCAACCATTTTCCTGGAGGAGAAAGCAGTAGCTCTTCTTTATCCGAGTGAAGTAGGAAACCGCAGTGTTTATTGTAGCAACACTGATTTCGTTGTGGACGTTGTAAAGATTATTTGAACGACTTACTGTGAAGCGATGTGGAAAGCAGAGGGAAACCATCAATTTACTACCCCGAAGAGAAGCAACGCCATTCCGCTTACTTTTCTCTTTTACTGCTTTTATATTATGCGGGAAGGAACCCACTTCAATAAATTATTCGGGTGGTAAACTAGCCAACCATTCGGATCTCTCGGCGAAGGCTTTGACTCGATAAAACACATCAGCCAAGTGTGTTAATTAATTAAGGATTGGAACTTAGAATGTCGGGCAGTACGTGTGCACGAAAGATTAGGAATCTTAAAGAAAAAATACATTGAATAGCTACTTATGTTTCAGTTAAATTGATTTATTCGAAGAAGGATCCACTTGAGGAGGAACCTACGAAAATATTGAAACAGGATGCGTAAATGTAAATTTGGGAGCCGTTAAAATGTTGCAGGAGATTTCAGTCATGAGACTTATAGAGGTAGTGTATATTAATACTGTACAATCAATGGAACATTTAGGTAAAGGCTGCACAAAAACGGAATAGTGGAATCTAATTGTCAAAAAGTGTCAGAAGTCTTAAGAATAAAAAAATAAAAATTAGGGATGTAAACGAAAAAATTATGATTATTATTCGTACGGTGTGACCAAGACGCCAATCATGCAATTAAGAAACCAAAGAAGAAGATTCAAATGAGGACTCCTATGGAAAAAAATAGGAAATTAATTTGGTAAATCATTCTAACATTTGCCCAACTAAGGGATCAAATAGACAAATTTCAAAAGATAACCGTTGGCTTAAGCTATCAGCAATTACCATATTTTAATACGTATGTTAATATTGATGAGGTAAAGATACCATTGAGCTATAAAACGCACGAAGAAAATTAATGAAAACAAAAACGGTGATAGCATTCGAACAGGCACTTGAGAAATAAATGAAAAAACGACAAAGTCTCTCAAAAGAAGATGGCAAGATATGAACGGCAGATTATTGGAGGGTGCCGCAGAGAGTATAAAAAGAAGAAAACGGTTTGCAGAAATCATGAACCACAAATAGGATGTTTACAGGGTGAAAGTCTGAAAGAAGTGCTAAAATAAAAAATTGTAGAGTTCTGACAATCTCAATACATAAAAATAAATATGAAAAAGATGAAGGACAAAAAATGGAACGTGAACGAAGAAAAATTTGGGAGGACGTGCAACATAACCTAATTCAGAGATAAGTTGAAACAACCTACAGGATTGTGCAAAATTAGAAGTACAAGTAAATAGATGCAATGGTAGCAAATGAGAACGGAAATTGGCTATGGCAGAAGTTGTCACTAAAATTTGCACACTTGAAAAAAATAAATCGACGAATTAACAACGGGGTTTAAACATTCATCTGAGTATAAGATAGCGGTTTATATGCGCGTAAGCAATTCACTTCTCTACCGCTGTGCCCCATGAATGGCTGCAGCAGTAGAAAAAAAATGAATAGAATCGATGAAAATTTGGTGCAACTGATGAGCGATGAAAATAAAATGAATAGACCGAATGGAAAAGTGTCTTGAAGAGTGGGTTGTGGTACCATTCATCAAGGTTCTTTCTTTCTTTCTGCTAAAAGAAGGATAAAAGAAAGTAATTAATTTTTCCTCGCTCACACGTACAACAGTTTGCTTAAAATCGTAATGGAAGTATTCATAGTAGGCAAAAATCTCAGAGGAAAGTCATGGATTAATCATATGTAATTGCAATGAACTTTTGCGAAAGATTCTAGGACCGCGAGCTATGAAGTGATTGATAGAACGACAGAAAATTAATTGGATAGCTCTGATAGTTACATGAAAATTCTCAGATTCATAAACTATGACGATGATGCGTGTTACAAACATGCGTTATCGTTCAATTCATGTAGAAATGAAGACTATCGCAAACGCCGATAAATTCGTCTCCCATTCAGAAGATGATTAATTTTAATTTGGCCCTGGGCTCAAATACCAAATCCCGCATCACTCTAAGCTTGCTCCCAAATGGCATTTGAAATTCACGGAGCGTTGCGTGAACTTTCATCCCCTGCGCTCCTCCCCATCCCCTTCCTCGGTGCCTCCCAAACACGTCGAATATTAAAGTTCAAGAATTTTCATAGACGAGGCAAGTAGTGTTGTTACGTGTTGTTGCTTTTTATCTCTCCCCTTCTCTTTACGATATGTTCGCGTTTTACGGCTGTCGACCGCACATCTATCAGCCAATGGACGCAATAGCCTCCCGAAAGAAATTCATCTATAGAATCCGTTTTTATGAGATCCCCGGGAGGTAAAGAGATAGATTCCGGAGATTTTATTGCATTCAGAGCAGCAATGAAGCACGCAAGGGGAAAATCCGTCCCATTATCCACGAAATAAATTGGATCCCTGAATCGCAGCATACAAAGGAGCGTAGAAATCACAGTTTCTGGCCTGCATGGGGTAAAACTTTGGACAGAATACCGATTCAAACATTCACCGATATGAGACTAAGTAACAGCGTGGAAAATAAATATATTTACATGAAAAGATGAATCATGATTTGAGGCATTTTCACTTTGGAGTGATCTATAAAAATGCATTTAATCTATATTTTTTTCCGATGATATTTTTCTCGATTTTTCATGCTTTAGCCAATAAATTATAATCCCGTCTCGATTCCACCTTTTTTCTCTGAATAATCATCTTGCTTAATAATCTCATGCTCTACATGATTTCGACCATATAAAATGACCCCCCGGAGAACAGAACTACTTTGCGTCAATGTCCATCATTATCCACATTCATTTAACCCAATATTTCTGAAATCGAGCTGCACCCTTGATTCCCCTGGTTCCACATCTTTACATTTCTTTATGTTTATTTTCCATGTTTGCTTAGAAGTCATCTCTTAAAAAATATTTTCGCAATTAGTGTTTTCCATGAAATTTGAATATTCTTGTTGACTATTTTGATTCAGATGAAATTACCTAAACCCACGTATTTCAGTGAAATTATCCTCTCCTCTAAGTCTCTAATGTTAATTTTTGCTTAAGAATTAGGCATAATAGTACATTACCGGGAGTAATGTGACTAACTAATTTATTGTCTTACAACATTCACGAATATTTATCGTATGTTCAATTCATACAAGTGCATTTTAAGGTATTACATAGCTTACATCAACGTAAACTAGAATGTTTTTGCCCGAGTACAGACACATATCATAGTATTTTTACTACATTTGACTTCATTCTTGTTTCGTTGACCATACCATTAACACCTTTAAGCGAGCTAACATACGTATACAGCACATGGCAGTACCTGACTTGAATGTCAATCAAGCCAAATGAGAGCAACAATATTCCATATTTTTTATTTTATAACCTAGCTTCAGACTTAATCAACAGTAATTAGGTAATAAGTCGAGATGGGCTGGCAAAAGAAAAATAAAAAGTGAACTACATCAAGATTTCTTTATTTATAGCATTTTTACCATGAAGCTACTTCTTAAGACATCAAGTTTGTAAGTCGTATAATAATTTGTCTGGGCGAATTTCGCAATCTTCATTAAATTAATTTGTACCATCATGGAAGTTAATTCAATTAAAGCTGAGTCATTGCGGCATTTTTCTTGAAATTACTCTTCTCTAACTACATTCGTAACGCAACATAATGGGGGTTTGTTTGCCACATTTTTTCCCCCCGAGGAGTGTAGGGTTTCGGCTAGGGCTATAAGAAACCCGAGGAATGACGCATCAAAATTTATCACGCCAGCTAGTTATCTAATTGACTCATCATTGGGTTGGCCGCCATCCATCTGCCAGCCCGAAATCCCCGAGGAGAGAAAAGGAAGATTCGTTCGGGCTACGGGACTCTCACAAGTGTTCCATCCCTTTTGGACAAAGGGTGAAAGGGAAGTATGAAAAATGAGTGCAAGCGATTATCCGTAATGTGCCGGGCGCTGCCGAGGAAACCGCACTAAGAAATAAAACATAAATATAACGGGGCGTGAGAGGTAAAAGTTAAAACTGGGCGACGATGGAGAGCATTTCTCCTGGTCTCCTCGAGCGCAAAACTGCGGGACGAACCGCCTCATTTTGAACTTTTTTCGCCCGAGGCGACCCTTCGCCGCTCCGGGAAGCGAAGGGGTGAGGCCGGAAGAAGAGAGGGGGCCTTCTTCATCCGGGGCCCACCTACCGTTCTTACGCTAACTCCCTCCTCGTGGGTGGTTGTACCATTCCCCCACACCCTTACCCTCCCCGCTATCTTCCCCACTCTTAGCCCGCCTGCCTCCCACCCTCGCTCGATCTCCCCCTTAAGCCCTTGACGTCTCGCTTCCCTCTTCCGGGAGACTGCTGGTTCCTCGCCGCCCCGCATCCTTCCCGCAGTCCGCGCGCACAAAAGGGACTGGCGGAGTCCACGCGGAAAATCCCTCCTCGATCCGTGACTGCCTGCCTCGCCGCTGTCCGTTCCCCGCCCCCTACATCTCCCCGCTCTTCCTGGTTGGGTGTGAGGGAGGAATACGGAGGAAGAGATCGACTAGGAAGCCTCCCCGGGCGGAGAGAGGAGCAGCACCCTGCCGAGTCCGTCTCTCACGCTCGCGAGCGAGGCAACATTATCTACTATCTCGCCCCGAACCCTTTTTCGGAAATAAAAATAATCCCTCCCCGATATCCCCGGTCCACAGGCCCATCCCTCACCCATCCTGGACCATTCCCCCCTTCCCAACACTTCTGGGTTCCTTTATTCTCCTTTCGCCACCCATGATGGCGGAAACCCAACCGTCGCCAGTCATGCAAATGCGAAGCTTTCTCTCTCCTCCGCTCGCTCGCAGCTTCCATCTCTTTCGTTTCGCTCCGTCTCCTACTTATCTCCTACACCCTTTTCACCCTTAACACCCACTCTCTCTCTCTCACTCTATATATCTCTCGCTCACTCTTTCCCTCGTCATCTCCCCCGTATATCTTTTGGTCATCCCTCACATTCACGTCCCACGGGCGACCGGTTGCCGCCGGTCTCCTCTAACCCTCACTCTTCCTCTCCGTCCTCACCCGCTTCTTTCGGCCTGGAGTGTGTCTCCTTTCCCGCGAGAGGAGGTTAGCGATGACTCCCTCATATCCCGGTCGCCTGCTCATCCCTGAGACGTCTCCATACTCCTTCTTCCCCTCCGCGCACCTCCCCCTCACACCCCATCTTCGGGACTTCCTCAGAGGACATGTCGTGTGTGGGGGATTTTTTTGAGGAGGTATGGAGAGTGTGTGTCACGGAAATTTCAATTTTTCTCGCTCGGATATGGGCACTCGAGAAATCTTTATCCTGGATGTCCCTCGGGTTGGTGACAGATTCATTGCGTGCGCACGTCGAATTGTGTAAGCGTTATTTTTTTTTATTTTGCTACGTCTCTCTCTCTCTCTCCGCTACGTCATCGCTCGCATTGATATTCGTTTACACTCGGCTGAAAGTGGGAAATTCATATGCAAAAATAGATATTCTGTGTAAAGGATAGGTGTCACAGATATTTTCGCAGAGAAAAAACAGTTCGCACATGTCTGTAGGATCCATTCCTCGACAGTGAAATATGCAAATATTAAGAGCAAATGATTGAAGTTAATTTTTATTTAACTTTAATTATCTAATAATAGTGTATTCTTACTTTAAACAAGTTATTCTTTTAATCCTAGTTTATATTAAAAATATGTTCATATTAATTCCTTTCTCAGTTTTTAGTATCAATATAGTTTTTAATTTTGAACCTTTCAGTTTTTGTATGCTCATACTGCATTGCCATAATTCTTTTATTAGACGCACATTTTATTTATGTAGTAACATTTTAGTTATAGAGTAAAGTAAATATTGCACCTGAATGGCAGGAGAAGTAAGAAGGATAAGAAACCTTTGCATTGATTATTACGATAATTTATTGGGTATTTATAAAATAATAGCATGTTGTACTCTCGTGCCGCTGGGGAACTTTTATTCCCGGCAGTCTTATTATCTACTACCAGGAGACCGTCCGTGTCCCAAGCTACCGGGCTATTTATGTGTATGATCCGTGTATGCTTTTTGAACCTTCTACTTAATATCTCGAAGCACGTGTCACTTGTCAGTATCTGATGAGGCGTGATTTGAAAAGCTGAGTGCTACATTTCTGCTTAATTTCCTCTGAGAGCTTTTACATTGACTGATGGTTTTAAGAAGTAGGCATCGAATACAATGGTTCAGCATTGCGGGGATCGCATTACAAATCAAGTATAGTAATGAGCGAAAAAAAAATTAAATCGAGCATTTCTCAAGTGTTGACCCTGCGAGTGATTCGCAACAGGGGGGACGCGTGGAGATGAGACGTCGATGAATGGCGATTGATGCCTGCGAGAGACAAGGATTTATTTACATCCACGTAGGGGAGGCGGGAAATTTTGCCGCCCGTCTTCACCATGTGTTATCCGTGCTTACATCGGACCCAACGTCCATTCCTCGTCATAATTAACCATTCCCCCCCCCCAACCATTGCAAACTCACCATCCCCTTCTGGCACGCTGCCCGACAACCATTTTCCCCGCTCTCCACTAAGCGTTCCCACCCACTCCGTCCCTTCTCCCATGACCCTTCACGTTTCCCCGCCCCTGTGCCATTCCGACAGTCCATTAATTAGGCCCGGAAGCGCGGTCCCCTGTCGCACGCCGCCGTTTCCGTCCCAGGGCCACTCACCTTTGGCAGCAACTCGGCGCCCTCCTCTTCCATTCCGACCGTAAGGATCCTCTCCAACATCTCCACTCTCCCACTTCTTCCTCTCATGTTCCCGTCGAACCCACTTTCCCTTTTGGTGATCCTCCTCCTGGCTCTCACACCTCCACTCTTGAGCCACATCCTGGCCCTCATCCGACTAGATGACCCAGCCCCCTTAACTATTCACTTTCCCTTACCTATCCGGTCCCATTCGACTATCTCCATTCAGGCCTTCGCCCGTGGGATATCCCCAATCCTCACTCTGTGCTCCCTAACATATTCATTTTCCAATATTGATCATCGGTATAGAAGAAGCATCGAGATCGGGTCATATATCTCCGTGACGACGATAATCGGGTATATCGAGCGACATCTATCGTATCGGGGACACTACGAAAAATCGACGATATCGGGTATATCGAAGAATATCGAATGTATTGCTA
This sequence comes from Hetaerina americana, assembly GCF_022747635.1. Lineage (NCBI taxonomy): Eukaryota > Metazoa > Arthropoda > Insecta > Odonata > Calopterygidae > Hetaerina > Hetaerina americana. Next base: position 58,729,128 of record NW_027286874.1, on the reverse strand, counting down.
AAGGTGGCCAACCCGTGTATACTTTATATTGACTTATTATTTATCGGTACTATAGTCCGTTCCGTCGTATAGACTATGATTATAGTCCATTCAGACTAGTGCGTATTCATTTCCACTTTTTTTAAAACAAAGATACGAACTATTAAAATATTTCCTATTTAATTCTCTGATGTGATGTGTATCGCAAAAGTTCATTGTTACTCTGGACTTCTGTCCACAAATTGGAGTATTTTAGAATACTTTGAGTTCTCTGAACGTTGTGGAATATTTTTCCTTTTCCTCCACTCTTCAAATCTATATGATTCTGTTGATGACGGCCGTGCCATCGAAACGTCAAATAGATAGATATGTGAGTGTCTTTTCTCTGTATTGCTGTGTATAAAAGTTTTGACCAAATTTTTTATATATTTTTGCCGTCACTGAAGAGCGTGCCTTTTCGAATATATATATATATATATATACGAGGGTCATCCGGAAAGTAGTACCCGTTCGTGCCGCATGAAGTGCTGACGACGCGAGTAGCCGCTGGACGAGGTCAGATAGCTTCAGTGGCTTGTCTGCCTTCTCTGAGCCAAGTTGCGTGACGCTAGCATTGCCTGTGTTGTTTCTGTGATTGTTTACAATGTTTAAAAAAATTGAGAACGCCGCCAGTTGTGAAGTGAGGGCAGTGATTAAATTCCTCAATGCAAGAAACGTTCGCCCATGTGATATTCATCGCCAATTAAAGGAGGTGTATGGAGACAATGTAATGGACGAGTCGTCTGTTCGGCGGTGGTGTCGCAACTTCAACATGGGGAGGGGGAACACACACGACGATGAGCGTTCGGAGAGACCGTCTGTCATTACAGACCAACTGGTGAGCTCAGTTGACGAATTCATGAGGAACGATCGGCGCGTCACAATTGATGACATCTGTGAGCATTTTCCCAATGTTTCTCGAACAATTGTTCATGAAATTGTTAAACACCATCTGCATTATGCAAAAATTTGTGCAAGATGGGTCCCTCGCGTATCTCAATGAGCTGGCGGCGAAGGACTATGCAGCAGGAATACAGAAACTTGTCACACGTTATGACAAATGCCTTAATTTGCTTGGAGATTATGTTGAGAAGTAGTTTAAAGTATCCTCTTTCAAATAAAATTTTTTATGTTTGTTAATATTTACTTTTGTGTCTTTATTTCACGAACGGGTACTACTTTCCGGATGACCCTCGTGTGTATATATATATATATATATATCTGGAAGGGAAGTCTCACGGATGTGAATAATAAATTAAACGGAGAAGCGAGTCAGCGCTAGCAAACAGAAACACAGAGAATCATATAGAAATGTAAAAACTCACATGAATTACGAATTTTCGGCCAAACCACCTTTCTCTGGGTAAAGAAGGAACGTAGCTCCGTTTAAATTATATATATAGTTATTTATTTATATACATAATTCTTGATGCACACGCAGTTAATTACAGGTGTAGTTAAAATAAAATGATTAACTAAAACATAAACAACTCACTTTATTATTTCGGTGGTACCTGCCACCATCATCAGGGCACGTGGAACCAATGAGTACGAGGAGTGACACCTCGTACCACACACACGCTTACGCTGCTTCATAACTATGCGAATATATAATTATTTACGCGACTGGAGTATTCGCACGAATATCTCCCTAGTGTCCATGGGAGACAGAACCTCTCCGTCGATGTGAAAATGTTTAAGCGTGCATGTTACAATTGATGGAAATAAACCCTGTCTCCGGGAAACCATTGCCATGTGTCCAAGTTGTCCAAAAATTTAGGATTTCGTCAGGAACACGAGAGGGGGTAAATGCTTCCCCACTGCAACCCCCTCCACCCCCTCGAGGGCCGTAAAATTGGATACGCAGTGGCGCTGAGGGGATCATTTTGAAAAAATTCTGTGAACCTACGCATCATACCTCCAGCAGATGGAATGATACGGATGAAGAGGTCGGCCACACGAAAACAGCCCACATTGCGCACCGAGGCCATCCTCTTGCCTTCACTAAAACGGGGAGTACTCGAGGAGGAGCGCAATTCCAACGGCCGTAAGGATTTTGTGGCAATTGCAGAAGAACCTAGAGGAGTCTGAGCCAGTAGGCAGCCACGGGCTACCCACCGAATCCGCACGCCGTTCATCGACTCATCAATCATTCTCGCCGCCTCCTGGGATCAAAGTAAGACAGCCGTCATTCCGTCTTATTCCACTCACCCATAAACTCGATTTATTTTCTGAGTGAAACGTTACCGCCCGTGCAATTCGGCGTCCGAAGTTTCCTTCCCTTCATGCCCCCCGGGCGTAAGAGTTTTTTTTTATGAGCAGCATGTACGAATGCCTTGCCGAATGTACAACTTCCACTCACGGTCAAGATTAAGAGTGGAGCAAAGCTCACCCTCGTGTATGTAATGTCCATGGTCCATCAGGGCAATTCATCGGGATTACTGTATCCTACATTTTACTCCATGCTACCTAGTTCATTTAGAGTGCTTTTTTTTTATTCGGGGAATATTTCCAACGTTATTCGCATAGTGTTCATGGCCTGCATTAAATTTTATCAATTTTATAATCTCATCACAAAGTGCTCGTCACGGTTTTGTTTTCATGTGGTGTTGGCAGTATCTGATTATTTCATAAATGTTTGACCTACATATTGGTTTCCAACAGTAAGATCCCTTCGAATGCACTCGTCCCAAAATGTCTTTTGAAGACTAATAGGCAGCGTATCGTACAAATCAAAGAACCAAACATTTAAATTTTTTCGACATTTACGCTTCACTGATTCCGGAAAAAAGTTTTTTCGAAAAGAGTCCTTTGCAAAAATCGATGGAAGTTCATAACGTTCGTGTGAAGGGCAGACGAGAGGGCGATAGTCTTTGCGAATCCACTACCTCCAGGTCAACGGGCCTAGCTTTTCCCTGCTTTTTATCCATCCATTGCTCTTGGATCTGGCCTTTCGTCATTCTTCTCCACGGGAAATGGAGAGGAACCTTGTTGTGGCGGCATCACACTGCCCCGAAATTCTAGTTTTTGTCAAGATCCGTATCAATATTTCAACGGCTGCTAAAGATTATTCATTCCAGCTTGGTCAATGTGAAATGATATTGACAGGACGTCGATGCATCATCATGTCACATAGGAATATCACCGAGGGAAAATACTTCGTCGACCACGGGAGAAACGGGAATTCTCTTGCTCTTTCCGAGGTAGCAAGGAAGCTTGTGGGGTAAGTCGTTAATGGTAAGTCTCCAACATATGGAGAGAGAAAGCTTGATTCCGGAAGGACGTTTAATCGTACATTTTATTAGGAGCTTGGTCTCCGTCCCATCTCCTGCCTTCAACTACGGAGGTGAAGAGATGAGATAAAATCGGAGAAGAAATGAGAAGAGGGAGAGTGAAATTAAGGGTCATAAAATGTTTGATCCAACATGAGGGGCCTGACTACAACAGGCATAGCTCAAAATTTTTTAATACTAAATTTCCATCATATTCAATTTGATTTCATAAGCTGTCATAGTTGAAATAAAAATACGGATATATTTCTAATAAAAATGTGGCATATGTATTTATAAAAGTGTTACAGTTAAACTGAAGGGTGCGCTCAACGTGCGCTACGAATTCGCTAAAATTCTATTGGATTTTACGCACTACGAATCCTCTTTGAATCATAGTCCGCATGTATTGGCATTAATTACCTGCTCTACATGTAAACTTACTTCATAAGGGAGAGCAATAAATAATGGAAAGAGGTTAAAGAGGGAAAATGGGATGAAAGGCAATATATTAGCAATGGGGATCTTTAGTTTTTCGCTATCATTTTGATGAAATCTTTTTCTTTAGTCTTAGCTCGCTGCACTTCTCCGTTTATCCCTTAACATACCTACTCAAGGGTGACATACTTCAGTCAGAGCAAGTCGTTTTAGAGTGGAAATTATCGTGTAATGGTTCTCTGAGACCAGGAAAGGAGAAAGGGGAGTGGAAAGAAGTGAGAAAGTTTCGAAAAGCTCTGGAAAGTAGTGGTGTCGAGGCTTAGATGGGCATCCGTCCTTAATCCCCTTTTAAAATCAAGGAATATTTAGCTATTTCGTTGGTTCAAGCTGGGTCTTGAAATGTCCATCGTTCTCCAGAATCATCATGTTTGCAGTGTCATCTCGATTACTCTGAGCTCTGCATTTGCAGTCTCGAAAACCTTATTTAATTCCCCTCCCCGTTTCTTTTAAAATCTTTATTTTGAAGCTCCTCACAGTTTCCATATTTTAGCATAGTCGGCATGCTTAACAAATAACTTGGTAACTCTTTATTTTCCCTGTATTTTTTACATCATTTCCAAATGCCATCTTATTTCCTATGCCATCAAAGTCGTTCAAGCTAGTTTTCATGAATTTAGGTTCAATCTAACGAAGATTTTCCCGACGAAGATATGTTTAAAAAGAGGTAGTATCTATAATTTGAAAAAGGGATTGGCAGTGGAATATTATCAAACCTCTTACTAGGCAAATTTTTTCACAGATTAATCTGATCTAAAATGTGCTCTGAAACCCCACACATGCTGGCCTACGTCGATAATGCTTGCATTCCCTAAACACACGATGAGACATTATGAGCGTATTAAATGGAATCAACCTCCCTATCATGTTTTTTAGAAAAATGAAAGATAGATGCAAAAATACTAATTTGTCGCATGTTACCTTGTAGAAAAGCTAACGGAAAAAATATTTATACTTATGCCATAATAAGCAAACCTGCTATTCCTTATACTCTTCAGATTAATGTAAATCCATCACAAACACGTATCAAAAACCTTAACATGCCTAACTCGAATCAAAGGTATTATGAAATTAATAGCTCTTCAGTTTTACTGCTGAGTTACGCTAAATATTTCACAAAGGATCTTAATGCACTTACAGAAATTCTACAGAAAAACTGGGGTTAGAAAGGTGGGAGGGAACATTTTATGAAGAAAAAAAAGCAGAATCGAGAGGGAAGGGGATAAAATCGGTGGTGGAGAGGAATAAAAGGGTTGGTGACAGTCGTCAAAGAAATATCCGCTAGAATTCCTGGAATTTCGAGAAGTCACGGCGTAAACATAGCCTTTAAACCAATGATCCAGCTCAGAGGTAAACTACGAAACATTAACGAAAGAGGGTCTAAATGGAACCAAAGGAGTTTTCCAAGAGCTCTGTCAATCATGCCGATGATGTTATGATGGGAAAACTGGATGGGATCAAAACAAAATTCGAAGAGCACACGAAGGGCCAATTGGATAAGGACAGTGGGCATTCTGCCCCATCGCCTATCTTTCAAGGGTCATCACGTTGACACTGTAAATATTAAGATCCCTGCGAAGGAAAAACATTTCAAGACCCTTTTTATCAGAGAGAGAGAGAAGCCATTTAAATACATACAAGCCGCAGGGATTTCAGCAAGGATCAAAGGCGAATGCTGAGTGAGGCGTGGAAATGACCATTTCCCAGTATTTCCCCAAAATCCCTCCCACGGTCTCCTTCCTCCTCCCGTACTCCCTTGACATTAAGGATAATAATATCGACGTCCACCACTCACCCATTGAGCCTAAGGCTCCGGACGCGGAGGGGAAACGTACGAGTACGTTTATACGAAAGAGCGGTGCGAGAAAAAGGTTTTACTGAGTAGGCATGGACCACCCAAGTTAAAACAAATTCATGCGTTTTTTATGGGAAAAAATTAATACTTAAACCGATTGCTTTTGGCATCAAAAATTTCTAATTTTGAATTTGTGATTCGATCGGCATAAACAGGTCGGGCTACTACGACTAAGTGTCAAAAATTCAGGAGTGAAAATATGTGTTCTATTAAAGATTAACTCAATCTAGCGCTAGAATATCTATTCCCTTTCCTTGATTCTAAAAAACGTAAAATTGCCTCGCCATTGACATAGTAATTTTTCATTCTTTTAAATTTCAATAGGAGTTAGGATAAAGTTAGGATAAATATTTAGGTTCGCAATAAGTCCTTGTCGTCAAAAAGTACGTTGAGGAGGATGGGTGAAAATGAGCGGAAAGTGGGGCATGTTGCGTGTGCGTCTGAAGAGAAGGGTCCCTGTTGTTCTTTTCATTTTGCCTTCATTCAAAAGGGCCATCGACGACTTCAGTTTCACCAGGGTGCGATATGAGACCCGTCCCTTTTTGGAAGGCGGATAGAATTAGAAAGAGCGCGGTCATCTCACGAGAACGCCCCAAGCGTTGTATTACGGGAGTGGGGTTGAAATGTTGATCTCTGGCCTGAGTGCGTCCTTATGAATTTGTGTACGCGAGGAAATTCCAATGGAGCTCAAATTTTGAGACGGAGACAATCAAGGGTGCGTTGAGTGTCGCGGGTGACTCAAAAAATGACCAAGGACAATGGAAGTGGGGTAACTTGAACCTTTGAATTTTCCAGTTATTTTAGGATCCGTTCGTGTTTCTTATTTTTCGCACTCATCCAGTACCGCTGAGAACTCGAGAATCATGGCAACGAAGCGCAGGACTTTGAAAGCTGGGCTGACGTCAAGCGTAAATTTCAAGAGTAGAGACGGCCGAGTAACGAGTAGGGAGGAAGGAAGATTTTTTCTAGAACAAAGAATGAATATTTTGGAACCAGTATCGAAATAATAATTTGTGCGTGTGCCCTGGAAATGTATTGGTGACCTTTGCTCATCCGAAAACCATCATCGATGTTGATTTTACAGATTTCTTTGCTGATAGACTCAGAACCGCGTTCTGTACGTGTTTGTCTCCACTCTTAATGTGCGTGTGCATTTACGATCACGTAAAATCCGAAATTCGCTGAAAGGTGTGTGACAGAGGGTGTTAGTGCCCCTATCATTTATGTACACAAATTAAATTATTCATTTAATGTATATTTTTACGGGTGCATAAACACAAATACACGTACAGTGACAACCATACGTGCAAATCTACGAGGTAATTAGGCTGTGCATGTATTTTCAATGGTGTCATCAATAGTTATCATAAAATGTACTCCACTGTTAAGATGCATTTTTAACCACGGTATTAAACCCGAAGAATGGTTTAAGAAGTGAATGTTGAGCTCACCAAGCCCAACGGTGCATGCAAAACGTACGAAATCCACGCATCGGATTTTGAATGTGCGTTTTCTTGTTTCACCTGCGGTTTCTCAGGAAAACTTGGCACCCGTAAATCTGCGCGCTAATCCATTAGGTAGAATACATGGAGCCTTTCACTCACACGTTAAGTCTGTCCTGCTGAACACAAGTAAATGTTTCTAAGCAATTATCCACTAGGCTTTCTGCGTGAGTAACCTTGAGCATTAGGTTTCAATTAAAAACTCATCAGAGTTAACTTCGGCGTTTCCTTGAGTGAGATTGGCGGAGAAGAAACACAACACGTGAAGAACACACGGCACGCTCGGTGCCCAGGCTCGCCTCTTCCGCTTCAGAAACAGTTTATCTCAAGCCAGGGGACGTTGAATCCCATTTTCGTTTGCTTTCTTCTCCTCTCCGTTTCCACCCCCCATTCTCTAGAATCCAGACGCAATTCGACCAGAGCGTGGAAAGAGCAGGTTCCGAATGAGAGGAACAGCAGACAGGAAAATAGGATAGTTTGCACAGGAGTGCGTGGTTGGGCAGGAAAGTAGGAGTAGCCGCCCTCTCAGTAACAATCGTGGAGAGGAAGGGAGAGGGGATGGCTTCCTTCCGAGACAAGCTTCTTCTACACCTTTCCTCTTGAACCCTACTGCCTGCCCTCGCCCCTCATTCACCTCCCGCCTCGAAGAGGTATGGACGTTTCATCAGAACTATGCCGAGGGAACGAAGTCCCTACATTTCATTATAATCTCTCAAAGCGGCGACCTCGACCCATATAAGATTTTGTTTTGCCTTATTTAGATTCCCGAGGATCGAAAGAATCCCCCTGTGCCTGTCTGAAGGCCCGCATGGTGGCGAGTGCCTAGACTCTCAGCGTGAAGAGAAATATCGCCTCCGATTACATCACCTCGTTCGCTCCAGATGAAATCTCCCGAGTGCGAGCGTGACGTGTGAGGAGGTTTCACGGTCCAATAACTGCGACTCCAGGAAACATTGAGTAGAGTGCTGGCTGAGGATTACACCAAAAATGACGGTGCCGCCTTGAAGTTATGATTATTTCCTGATGAAAAAAATCCTTGCAGAAAATGTAGAAAAAATGCCTTACTAACATGACATAGAAAGGAAAGTCTTGTGCAAACATTACACCCGATGCTAAAAGGTGAGCATCAAGCTGTACTTTGTAATGCTCCAAAGTATAACATAAGTAGAGCTGTGTGTTTGTGTGTGTCAACGTATATATTTTGGTGTGTTTGTGTATGTATGTACAGTATACATTTACCTGTATGGGTATATATTTATATATGACCAAAGAACATCCATCAGGATTCCTTAAATACGTAAATGGAGAAGCATCTCATGCTTTTCACAGCCGATGCACTGCGAAGATTGTAAATAATCATATGATGAACAGGAATATAAATATACCAGTGTATGTATGTACATATGTGTGTATATACATACATATGTATGCGCATATATATACATACATATGTATGTGTGTATATATATTTATATTGATGTCTATTATATAATTATTAACAATCTTCGCAGTGCATCAACAGTGAACAGCATGAGATGCTTCTCCATCTCTGTACATATGGAATCCTAATGAACGTTCTTTGGTCTGATTTGTATTCAACTCAGTCAAGCTGTGTTCAAGGTTGCGTTATCATTTTATACTAAGCACCGATACTACGTCAAAATTCCAAGTGTAATACGCGTATTTGAGAGAGGCCGTCTAAGGATTATCACTGGTAGCTTAAAATTATCATCAATAATCATGTTATTGGATGCATGCACAGAAAGATAAATGCATTAAAGAAAATATTCGATATTTTTCATCGTGCACCGAATATTTAGATGTCGGGAGATGGGGTTGGGGTCTACTGGGTTATTCTTCAGGCATTTCCTCATGCTATAGAAGTTTTCAAATAAAGATGCAAATTATTGAGACTTTCCGCCTTATACTTACTATCTTATACTAACGCGTGTGCTATGGCTGGCGAAGGGAGAATTTTGTTGCCCTCATTTATTAACTCTAATCGCTACACAAAATCGCAAAAAATAGATGAAGAGTCTAAAATGTTCTTTCTAAGCTGGTATTCGGATTTGAGCTATCTCAAACAAAGGAGAACAAAGAAATTATTTTGTTAATTGCCGTAGCAATAAAAAAACGTTTGGGGGAAAATAATCGGCGCTTGTGCAGTAATGTAACAGAAAGATGAGGAGCTGAGAATCCATGCGACTTAAGTTGAGAAATGAGGATGGCATCGAGGAGGTATAAGACCTTGGGAGTAAGCAGAAACGTCCTCTGATATCGAAGAATATGGAAATCACAAGAAGGAATTCAGAAAGGGGAGGGTGGGGGATGAATAAATCAGAAGAGGAGGAGCGAGAAAGAAAGAATCGCACGTATAACAAAGGAATGACATGGCCGTTGCCCCTTGTTATACTTTCGTCGGAGGAAAAGAAAATGGAAAGTGAAAATGTAAGGAGATACGCATGAGGGAACACATTTATTTTTAGGAAAATGAGAGGTGTAAATTTTTTGTGAGGGAGGTACGGTGAATTTTGATGAGAGAAACGAAAGAATTCGCTTCCCTGAATCGGGAATATTTCGGACCAGTTCTGGTTTCTCCTGATGGATTTTGCAATGTATGGTTGAGGCATGATGATTAAACCAGCATTTTCGTATTCTCTCAGGAAGAATGAAGAATGCGCGCACTCTGCAGACATCTCGTTACGGCGGAGAGGAGGGTCATTAAGAAAACTTTCATTCCTTAAGGTGAAATGAACTAAACTTTCAAGCGTTTAATCATAAAAGCATGTTTTAGTATGTTAATTTAACCTCTCGCGCAAAATGATGAGTCTGTTACACTGAGTTAGCACCGGTTCGCTCACTAAATTATATCCATCTCCTTGATTAATAACGCCGTCCAAAAATTTATTATTATGGTAGAAATAATATCCCACGCGCATAAATATCTCAAGGAAAACTACGATTTGGGATTAAAGTTGATAAATGAGTAAAATATTTTATTTCGTAATGAAAAAATTCAGTAATTAAAATCCTAGAAAATAATTCACTTTAGATGGACCTCGTAGTCAAGAAGTTGTTCGATTTAAATTCAATAATTAGTTTATTTTCCGGCAAATTCACCTTATCTTACATATCATGTAGGTATTAAAAATATATTTTTGAAAAATGAATACCAAAGAGTTCCCATTGTAGAGATTTTATAAATGAATGTGACACTTGGACTAATCTTTCGAAAGAAGAATGATTCGCGGAGGGAAGTTTAACATGGTATAAATAATTTCTCCGGTCACGATCAATATTTTCGAATCCGAGATACTAAAGTATCAGTTTCACAAATCAGTTTTCATAAATCAATTCGAGAGCGTTGTCAACCCGTTCA
>NW_027286874.1:58075167-58118510 GCF_022747635.1 Hetaerina americana | reverse complement strand
GTGTTGCCTAATAGATGTTTTAGTTTGTTGGTGCTGCTAAATGATATATTAGTGTCAACGGTTTTAAAAATCTTTCCTAGCCCTTTTGTTAAACTAAACTAGTTCAAAACACGACCACCCTCACACAACATAAAACCCCGCGGTATATCAAAACTGCCGTTCCACCCACATTTAACAAAAGGGCTAGGAAAGATTTTTAAAACCGTTGACACTAATATATCATTTAGCAGCACCAACAAACTAAAACATCTATTAGGCAACACTAAGGACAAAATCGACGCCTCAAACAAGTCCGGCATTTACAAAATAAACTGCTCCTCCTGCGATTCAACTTACATCGGCCAGACGCGGAGGAATATTAAAACTAGATTCAAAGAACATATGGCCCATTACAGATACAACAGATCAGATAAATCGAGCATTGCCCTACACTTACTCAAGGAAGACCATAAAACATCAGAAAAGGAATTGAAGTTGATCAAACAGACCCCCACCACCTTTTAGACGCATACGAAAGCATTTTCATACACAAATTTAGAAATGTGGTTGTCAACAACGATAAAGGGCCGATTCCATTCTCCCCACTTTATTCCCTTTTGAAATGACTTCTCTAGTTTTGAAACATATTTCCGTTGGACTATGGTCCAACGGAAATATGTTTAAACCCCCCCCCCAATTCCCCTTCATAATCCGTTACTCGGATACCTTTCACTTTTACCCAACCCCCCCCCCCTCTTCCCCCCCCCTTCTCCTTCAATAATTACTCCTTCCCGTTCCACTCAGTCCCTTGGTATCTGTTTTTCCTCCTCCCCCCCCCCCCCCCCTCCTTCCTCTTCACCAATACGTTTAAAGTACCCCTCCCCTTTCCATCTTCCACCTATTTCGATTGGTCCCCCCAACTCCCACAGTCTCTATATAAATATGACGTTTGTCTACGGTTGTTTACTTTCAACCTTGTGTTGGAGGTGTTTTCCCTTCGGTTCGCTGAAGAGGGGCCACTTTGTGGCCGAAACACGCGTGTTCGACGCACTTCCTAGTTGCTTTTTACCTGTGTCCAGATTCTCCCAGAAGTTGGGCCCTTTTGAGTGTGTGTGCGTTTCTCGAGTGCTTGTGTGTGTGTTTGGTCTGTGCCATCCACAGAGTGTGTGCTTGAGAATATCCTGGAATCTTTAACGGGGTCTACTCTACAGCCTCGTGAAGGATTCCATCTCCATCTGAAATTCTTTAACAGGGTCTCACAGCCTCGTGAAGGATTTCAGACAGGATAGTGTGCGTGTGGCTGTGTGTTGGTCCCTGACGCGGATTAATCTCCCGTAAACCGCCACAGTGTGTGTGCTTGAGAATATCCTGGAATCTTTAACGGGGTCTACTCTACAGCCTCGTGAAGGATTCCATCTCCATCTGAAATTCTTTGACAGGGTCTCACAGCCTCGTGAAGGATTTCAGGCAGGATAGTGTGCGTGTGGCTGTGTGTTGGTCCCTGACGCGGATTAATCTCCCGTAAACCACCACAGAGGGTATTCTGGTCGAGAGGTTGTGGTTGGTCCCTGACGTGATTCCCGTCACACCAACACAACATTTGGTCTGACGAGAGATTGGCAACTAATCCTTACGGCCATTGGAGTTTTCTTCCCCTTTCTTCTACACATCATGATAATGATTAATGAATGACTGAAACTCCTAGGATTTGAGAAGGCAGTTTGGGACCCATAATCGGGTGATACAGTTGGGCTGGGCCCCTCTGGTGGTAGTGCAACTGTAAGGCTTGTGTAATTGTCACTTTTGTTTCTTTCCTCATTTAATTCTGGGGTTAAAATCAGAGCGTCGTTGGACTCCTCCTTATTTTCCCCATTTTTCCCAACACCCGCCTAAATCAAGCCCCCAATAACCAGTGAGACAGCCGCTTGACTCGCTGGGTAACTTCAAATTGTCGTACATCCCACGCGAAGATGCAGGGATGCAACATTATAGCCACTGCTTTTCACTTTTTCTGAAGTATTTTTTAACTAAAATGGCAGTTAATCAATATTATTTCATTTTCACACCATAATTTTTACATCCACGCAGATGATCTAGCTAAGAGTTCCCCACTTTCTCCCTCCTAGCCAAATTCTCCCTTAATTCATTAGAAGAACATCTGTTCAATACTATCAATAAATATGAGGAAAATGTGGTGTATTGGTTCTGCTATATTGATGATATTCTTTGCCTGTGCTATTTTAGTTAAGCAACATCCAAAATCATTTTTAACAAGTATTTGTATTTTATGAAACTCATTTTTAGTAAAAAATGATAGTGCCTTTTAAAAATATATTTCTAGACATTTGCAAGCTGTTTTCACTTGGTCACAATATACTCTGCTAACATATATATCATGCATAACTTTAATCAGTTCTGACTTCCTGCCTACTCCAAATAGGTACAAATAAAATTGATCCTTGTGAAGAATATATAATGAGGTAAAATTAACACTGCATTAACTCTTCTTTGGCCTTGCCCATAGATGGCATTATTACTCATGTTTTTTCTCTCATTTTAGCACAACTGTGAGTAGATCCCTTAAGGAATTCCAAGCCATTCCATTCAGCAGTTCACTGTACGTAGTCTTATGAATCAGTAGCAGCAAATATGTTGTTAGAAATAGAAAAAATCAAGTATTGTGCGGGGATAAAATTCTTCATAAAATAAGGTTTAATGCCGCCTGAAATGCATTCAAAGATAGTAAATGTGTATGGGGACTCTTTTCCTTCAATTCCCACCATAAAGGAATGGGAGGCAGAGTCAAACATGGCGGTGAAAGCCTCCAAGATGATCATGTGAAGGACATCTGAAAAATGCAGCTACACCAGCAATCATCAAAATAGTGCACAAAATGATCTTGGAAGATCAACAGTGTACAAGGATGCATGAAATTGCTAATGCTGTAGAGCTATCAAAATAACATGTTGGTTACATTATGCATGAAGAATTGCAAATGACAAAGCTTTGCACAACACAGGTCCACGCGTGCTCACTGAGGACTAAAAACGCATGCAGATGACACATTCCAAACAGTCTTTGGCATGCTTTAGGGAAAACAAGAGTGATTTTCTGTGTTGATATATGATAATGGTAGAAACATTGATTTGCCATCAAACACCAGAATCAAAACAACAATCCATAGAGTTGATAGAGGTCGGATCTTCAGCTCCGAAGACAACAAAGAAGGTGCCATCGGCAGGAGGGGTCATGGTGTCAGTTTTTTGGGATGCAAAAGGAATTCTGTTGATCAAATATCTTCAAAAAGGTAAAACAAAAACTGAGGAGTACAATTCTAACCTTCTAGCGAAACTGGATGCAAAATTTTATGAAAGCAGACAGATGTCATAGTCAGAGAGTGAATTGCCCTGATCGAAGAAAAAAAACATTTTCCATCAGGACAATGCTCCTGATTGCAAAAGTGTCTTGTGATGGGAAAATTGAGGGATTTGCACCAAGAAGAGCTGCAACATCCACACTATTTTTTCATCTAATCAAGAAGCGATGGTGGCTGTAACCGAGTGTTTTGCAGCACTTTTGGGAGAACACGGAGAAGGGATAATAGCTTAATAATTGCCATTTTCATCATCAGACTGAGAACTTCTCAGATCACACTCGTACTTGCATAACTGATGCTAATTTCACATGAATATCCGGTACCTACACTAAATTAAGTGAATGTACTTCATGGATACTAGCGAAATGATGCTGAAAATAAATATTAATCACAGAATGATTTAAAATGAAAGTAAACATAATAAGAAATACTTATGTAAAGAAGGACCCTTACTTCACTCAGCTGTTTATTTATTAGCATAGATTTCACTGTAAATGAATGGTAAAAAACACATAATGAACAAACCTTAGAGTCATTTTTTACTTCTTGCAGTTCCTTTTGTCTCTCCTTTTCTTCCTCATCTTGTGCATGCTGTAATCCTGAACAAGCATGCAACATTAAAATTGACAGAACTTGGCCTCGACCACCTTCAGGTCCCCCATCATGCCGACTTTTTACTTCCTGGTCCATAGCATCTTCCAGTTTGGCAATCTGGAAAAATTATCTTGAAATTAATCTTTCCAAGAATGCAATTTGTACGTCAAAAGTGTTAGCATTGAATGAAGAACATAAGTCTAGGTTTTAAGTCCTCAAATTATTTCTAAAATCAAGAGATGAATTACTATATGCAGACAGCAAAAATTAAAGTTTTGATAAATAGACGAATTATGAGGCACAAGGAAGGAAAGATGGCAGTGAATATAATTCAAGGTTTGCTAACAAGGAAGGCATGGGATTCAAATTCATATAATAAAAATAAAATTGCAGGGTGCTCACTAAGCCTTGTTTCAGAACTCAATGAAAATACTTCATGCTGATTATTTTTTTTAGAGATCATCGGTAAAAACTAATGCTTACACTCTGGTATTTCATAAATCACAATCACATTGAAATTCAACATGAATCTGGAATACTTGTCCTGGGAGTGGATCTCATCCACCCACTCTATGGACAATCATGTATTCCAGAACAACATTCCTAGTCAACATCACTGCATGCTTTGTCCACTTGGACAAAGCATGCAGTGAGTAACCCACAGTGTATTTTGTGCTATATCCAAGAGTGGTCCCCTTCACTAAGCCTCAATTATTTTTAATAAATTGCCAATGCATATAAAAAATAAACTGGCTGTAAATGTGCTTAAAACTGAACTTAGGTAGCTGATATAAATCAAGTGCTATTTAAGTGCAGATGGGTTTATGAGTAATAATTTGTGATTGACAGCTGCATTACATAAAAGGGCTTATTTGTTTGTTATTCAGTGGATTTTAATTGTGATTGACCACTACGTTTCAATGAAGAACGAATTAGTGTATTTTCATATAGTGTTCTAAATTCTTTGTTCTGTAAATCTTTATGGCCATGCTCTACAACTCATGCCTGACCGAGCGATCAATATGACAATAAATGGAAAAATACATTTTCCAATTCACCATGCTGTGTGCAACACTGAACAAAAAGCAATAATTATACCAAATCATTGTGACCAGAACTTGGTGTAATGGGAAAGCTCATCATAATTCAAGAAATTATTTTATAACTAATTTAGCATGAATGTACAAGATGCGGCCAAGGCAAAAAGTTAAATTGAGGCATATATTTCTTTGCAAGTATTTTAAAGACTTGGTTTATTAAGCAAAGCCAAATCACTTGTATGGCAACATTTTCTCACCATTTTCCCTATCTTCTCTCGACGCTTCTTTGGAGAAAGAGAAGAGAAAAGAGACTTTCCAGCTGCTTTGGCCTCCCCCATGGCAGCCTCTTCATCTTCTCTTGACTGTAGCAGGAGACGGGGATGTTGCTGCAATAGTTTCTCCATGGCCTCCTGGACTAGTTCACCTTCCTCATCCACTACTACCTTACTAGGAAGTTCTCCATTTTCACTGCCCAGTGCATCATTCTGAAAAACATACCATGGTTTTCTGTACACAATATGCATTTTATTCCACAAAGGAAATTTCAAAAAGTAAGGTGGAATTTTCACATATAACAAACATGCAGCATTGGATATTTTCATACATATTTCTAGCCTTTTTAATACCTTTTGTTATAATGCACTATACTTAGAAATATTTGCAAATATAAATACATGAAATGATTTACAGACTAAAAACCTCATTACTTCAATCCCTCTCAGGCAGAATCATGTAATAACATCACATTAGTCCTATGTTCTCCAGCCATAGTCACAAAATTTAACATATATTTTAGCAGACATAGTTTGACGGTCCATCTAAAGTGAAATTAGAAGCCATATGCTATGACCCATGAAAACAATTTTTACCTTGAAAGCATTCAAGATATTAATTATGTGAAGCTTTTAGAGCACTACCCACTTCCTAAAGAATTTATGGTGACTTGACTATGGCCATTACGGAAGTTGCGACAAAGATCAACCAATGAGATGGAAATGGAAAGCTCTCAAACTTTGATACTCCCATAGAACTACAGACATAACTTCAGTCTGCAGTTTTCATACCTATTTTCATTTTACTTCAACATGCATGTTGCCAAATTTTAATATTCAAACTTGATCTTTATGATGGAATGACTGGTATTGTATGCAAGTTATGGAATCTAAAGTGGATTTAAAAATTCAAAAAAGGTGAATATATGAAGCAGGGTCAGATACCCTCCATTAGAACAAAAGAAATAATCTAGATGTTATATTAGTCCAAGCAATATAATGGCTTATGACACTTATTCTCACATTCATCTCTCTATACTAAGTCCTGCACCCAGACAAAGCCCTTGGTTAGTTGTCTTTTAAGAAGCCCTAAAGTGTCAGCAATTTTTTTAGGATGACATTATAGATATCCTATGATCTAGTAAATATGAGGGGACAAAATGTGATGAACTGGACCTTTCACTATTTCCGATTCTTTCTGCAACGGCTGAATGACCAAACAGACCATTCCCCTTGCCAGCAGAGATTTTTTTTACAAAAACATAACAATGTCTCTTGAGTAAGTTCACTGAAAGCAGGAGAAATACTGAGCATACACAAGTCAATGTGACTCAGTCAATAATCAACCTTAGAGATAACATGTGCATATTTTGTATGTTAAGTTAGCAAATGGAAGGAATGATGAAATGTAAAATGTCTAAGAACCACAAAGTCATCATACAACCAATGTCATCAACCAATAATCATAACACGAAATATTTGTGGAAAAGTGTGGACAGAATGAAGGGGGAAAGTACACTTCACTAGAAATGATATATGCTGTTTTATATTTATGACATTAATGGTTGCAATGATAAATTTTGATGAAGACAAAATGGACATTGTTGGCTCCTTTTTATCATTAATTTTTATGCAATACTAGGATAAGTGTAAGAAAAATATGTGCATACTACTTTTTCAGATGTTTCTTAAAATTACAGTTCTTCAACCACTCAACAAAATCATCATTCATTTGTCTTTTATTCTGCAGAAAGTCAGACAACCTAACAACAACTTTTATTAATTTTATAATAATTGAGTATCACCTTTTTGTGTATTCATGATAGTAAATCCCCCATTGACGGTTAGCCATTTCAAAATGTATAGACTCAGGCTTTACTTTGCGGCATTTGTGAATAAATCCATAATAACAGAAGAGGATTAGGCATGATGTTACAGTGGCGCAATGTGGGCATTGCTCCACCAGTCTCAGTGGAGATGAGGTAATGCCTATACCTACTGTTCCAAGGTCATGTGATCAATTGCTTACGAGGATTTTCCTCCACCATTTGGGCCTTAGAGATTTGTGACAGTGAAATATATTCCTTATAATTGGTCTGTTAGGTGGAAATACAAAATATGAAAGATTCTCAAGTGTCAAATAAGTTTCAAAGAAGCATGAAATTTATAAACTGAGCACCAAATTGTTATAAATTATATTCAAACTAGATGACGGGATCATGTTCAACAAATCTATTTTGACTTATTCATCAAATATGGGGCCCAATTGCTATTGGGCTTGGGGAGCCATGGTAATGCTCAATGTTTGGAGGCTATGGAAGAAGTTGTGTGCGCCTGATGTTCATTGTATTTGCATGGGTGAAAAATTGTAAAACATGTCCAAATTTGAATATCTCCAAAGATTGACCATTTTTCCTAAATAAACATTATGAACTATTTTCCTGAACATTTAATTATAATTTAAATGGTAACAAATGCAAAAATGTAAAATCTTGAATTCAATATCAAAGAAACAATCTCTACCCTTATATGGTACTTAGTTTGTACGATAGCTGGAAAAAAATAAGTATGGAAAATTTTCACTTTAAAAATTAAGTGAATGGTATTTGGAAATTAGACCCACCCAAACGTTTTGAGCTCACCTAATCAATGCATTTGAAGGAAAGTGAGGCTATGGTTAGCAAATGAAACATAGAGATAGGATGTGATTTATTTCAAAAGTGATATGCTCATTTACCTGTACATGTTAGTTGGTTGCCTGCTGAGGTTTTATTTATTTTTAGACTAGAGTATTGTCAAATATTCGCAGATATATTTAACTAAATACTAATCAATCAACATTTGTACACTTCGCTATCCAAATTATGATAATAAAATAATAAAGCTGACCAAACTGCAGTTACGTAGACAGAAATTCCATCTATGGAATGGGCTCCAAAGCAACAAACAAAAATTCTGTATTTTAAAATATATTCTTGGAAAGTTTTACCATACATTGTGGTAGACTAAAATGTAAAAGGCCAAAAGAAATACAGACCTACAGTTTTATTCATGCAGTTCCACCATAATTAGAAGGCATTTATTACTTATGCCATAAATGCAATTTGTACTTTTGAGGGTGATAAAGAAGCCAATTTCATTTGAATCATGAAATATGTCAAAAAATATTTAACATGGCAGATAAATGAAATTAATATATTTTTACAATAATTGAAACTTAAATCAGCAGAAAAATACACTATGTTAAGCTCCCAGCAACAGCAGAGGGGTTATGTGCACACAAAAAAACACAAAAAATCAGAAGAATGGTAGGCCCATAAAGAATTCATGTACCACAAAACATGATGGCAGATTGAAACACCTTTCCTAACCTCTAAGTAAGAAATCTATCACAAAGGAGGAAATGCGGCCATGAAATGAATGCTATGGTTCATCAACATTGCTCTAGTGTATTGCTGAACATTTTTATATAATTAGTTACATCAGCTAGGAGCTTCCTAATAATATGAATTTATCCCCCAATTCCCTTCAACTTCTCTTCACTGAAGCCTTAAAAGTATTTCTAATGAATCCACTTATTCTTTACCAATGTCTTAATACAGCATGGAGAAATTTGCAGCATAAAAATCAAGAGCCTTTAGAGATAATACCTTTATATGAAAACATTTACATTAAAAAAGGTAAGACTTAAATGATTGTACTCTAATAAGATTTGGGCTTAAAATTAAAGTCTTAAATTAGAAGAATTATATTATTTATTACAATTATGATTAGATAAAAACCTTTCATTTTCATTACAGGAAAATAATTCCTAAAAAAATGCATCCTTCAATCACACAACTTGGAAATTTAAAACAAGGAAAATATATGCTTTAAAACTTGAAATTTCTATTATTTTGAATTTGAAACACTTTTTTATAGACAATCTGTTATTTCAGGTGGATGAGCATTTTTCTCCACGCTCTTAATAATGGTAATTTCATATTTAAAAACTTCACTCCATGACAATATATATTTTTTGAGCTTTCAATGCTAATAGCATATAATAGAGTAAAAGCCAAACCTCAAGAGAAACCTTAATGGTTGTCTCATCCAGAGAGTTATTTGCAATTCCATCAGAATCAGTTGTTGCTACATCACAAGAGCTATCGCTTTTCACCTTGGACTTCCTTATTGCTGCTGGGAGATGGAATGGGCTCTCGGCTAAAGATGTCTAGCAGGAGTACAAAAAAAGGAGAGGTTGGTACATATATGGATGAAATAATACCAAAATGAAATAATACAGCTGCATTTTATGGATAGGCTATTAGCTCTTATGCTTACAAGTTCAGCTCATTAACACAAAAATTAACAGCCAACATTGAAAGCTATAATGCATAAATAAATAATTATTAATGCCCTCTTTAATCCAACTTTAGTTGACCAATACATACTGAGTAATACTAAGATAACAGCTTTGCTTTGCAAGCAGTAATAATGATTGGTGGAGATTCCCAACTTTGCTCAGTGATTTTAATTCTTACCCTTTAAATAATGCCAAGGGATTCAATGCAAATTAAAATTTAAGATATAATTCATGATTTGATGAGCCAGTTCAGAATTTTTATTAATTGCTTGTAAAAAAAAACTGTTAAAATTACACAGCATCTACCAAATAATAAATGTGCAACTTACTATATTAAAATTAGTGAAAGCTATGTGAATAATTCAAAATTTGCTGCACCAATATGCCTGTCAAAGCACCAAGGGCATAAAATAATTATAAAAACTTCACTAAATGACTTTTTTAACTGAAAGCTACATTACTAGCAGTTCAGCAAAACCATGCTAAAAATTGTGATTCTATGCTTAGTAGGTATTGGAAAAGCATTTCTCCTGACAATTTTTAGCATGATTGACCTAAGTTAGCTTATTGCTTCTATTAAATAATGATTGACATTGCTTTAAAAAGGTTCAAATAAAACAATAACCTTGGAAATTAAGCAAAAGCTGGAAATACTACCCAAAAAAAATACGCAAATATTGGGAACCATCACATATTAGGTGTTGAAAATTTTTTGTAGTCAGTCCTTTTGTATTTACATTTATGGCAACTGATTGTACAAACAAATCATTGTTGATATATTTTATTTTATAATGATCTTTTAAGATAGTTCATTTACAAAACATGAAAATATACTTTTAAAATAGTTCTCCCAACCTAAATTTAATGGAATGCTTTTTTTTAGCACAATTTGTTACTGGTCCCTTCTTTTGAATTCATGATGTCTAGGTTTCACTGTATGTTATACAAGGACCAGAAACAATTTAAATTGATTTGGTAAATAAATTTTATAAAAATGTATTATTCAGCAATAAAAAATCTTTACTTTTTGATCACTAGAAAAAAAATGTATGCTGATACGTTCTTCGCCTGCATGCAAACCTAACTGGAATGATGAACATAAAATATAAATATCTTCTTTCTCAGTGACATTTCTAGTCAAATTTGCAATCAACACAATTGCCGCATAATTGTTAATAAAACTAATATTCCCAAAAATTCATTGATCCTGGATATTATGAAATTGTTAATACAAAACTTCAAATTATGTAGGGAAATGCAATTCAGTTTTAAGCACACTAATGAAGTCTTAGCAGTGATTATACAAGGTGACACATTGCAGAGACCATTTGCCAAGTTGTGGACATGAGGGATATAGGTGAGGAAGGCTTGCACAGAGGAAAAGTAAAGAGATTCCAGGAATCAAAATTAGCTATGTCTAAGGAAAAGTCATTACGGAGTTCACAGTTTGGTGTCCCACCTGATGGAAAGAGCTCTCTGTACATGAATTGCTTTCCTCATGACATCTCAATAGAAATCAGAATATCATTGAGAAAATGGGTCTGAGAAACTAAGTAATGCAAGAAACCCTAGTGAAGACCATGACAATGTAACAGCTTAGAGATCTCAACAGATGTGGTACTCAGTGGTTGTGCATACTACCAATACTTATCATAAAATGCATATGTATACATACATCATATTTACTTTCAAAGACTACAATAATAATAAAATGGCCTTCAATGGCTCGATAGAAATACATATCAAATGCATTTAAGGCACCATATTTCCCAGTCCATAAAACCAGACTTTGTTTACTCCAAAATGTGTTCTAAAATCAGCCTATATCTTATGGGCTAGGGGGACATAAGTATAATTTGGACCTGTAAGTGTAAGCGGATATGCCAGGAAAATTCTATCAAGTGTTTTTTCCTACATCAGGCATAGGAAATGGTTGCCTTTATTACAAATTTTGATTCACTCTTTGAGTCAGTCGTAAGCAATGACTTATGATATTTGATTGAAAGCGCTTCTTAAATAAATTCCCAAGAAATAATTTATTTATACAATGCAGCACATTTAGTTTCATTTCTCATGTGATACTGCTGTGAAACTTAATATGCATTGGGATAACAGGGATGTCACCCCTCTGCTATTTCATATACTTACATTTCTCCCAATAAACTCTGAGTCTACAGGGATTCAACCTTGCGTAGCACGAAAGAGCCATAAAGGCATATAAAATTGTTGCATATAATAAAAATTTTGATAATATAAAATAGTAAATACAGATAGATAAGAGTAAAAAAATTACGTAAATGTTCTCCTAAATGGTAAAAGCTTCCAGAGAGACTGCCGCTTAAATATGAAAGAAAGGTGTTCAGGCAAGAACTCATGACGTCATACCAGTGGAAAGAATGAAATGGCTGTCGATTTCTAGTGTTTGTGATTGACAAAGTCCCGTTACAAGTGAGAATATAATAATGTTTTCTTGAAAATGTGAAATTAGCAATGTGCAATATGGAGGTGAAAAAGACATTGTGTAAGATGAAAGAGACAACCCCAGTGAAAATAAACATGGCAATGATTTAGCAGCTGTGATGGCAAATTTCTGCGATTCTACAATGAACAAACATTGATATAAGTTGAGTTGCTAATTTTTTTAAGTAACTATTTAATTTTCTTCATATTTAGTGTTAACATTAAAATACTTTGATCCTTTTTTGTCCCATCAAAGTAATTTTCATAAACTCTAACCTGAAAAATCAGGGTGCATCTCATGCATCAGAGTCAGGTCTTAAAGGCCGGGAAATATGGTAGCTGATTTATTCATAAAGGAGTGAGTTGTTAGCAATCTGAAAAATTAATCCCATACATATGTATGCAATATGTATGAACAGTTTTGAAATCATATTCTATTTTTATACGGCACATCAAAATTTGCCAAAATAAGTCTTGACTTACAAAATTTTATTTTATAGCAGGTGCAGTCACAATAAGTACATGAAGTAGGTCACAACTATCACCAGATACACAAATAATCTAAATTAAAAATGTGTTTAACTTTGAAATATGCAAAAATTTATCCATTAGCAATTTAACAAGTCCCTTAACTTATAAAAGCATGTTCTACATGTATATTAAAGTTGGAAAATATATTCCTACAGAACTGAAAGTCATAGAAAATAGAAATTAACCATAACAATAATTACATATACGTTTTATATGAAACCAGCATATTTCTGATTGCTTGGTTGTCTTGAAGATGGTACCACAATCTCCAAATGCCTTTCATCAATTAAGTTTTGTGGATTAACAAAAAAATCATATTCTAGAAAAATTAACATGAGTCATAATCACTTTCAGTACCCATAGATTTATAGTTTTTTATTAAGATTTTACAATTACTGCAATAAAAGCAAAGTTTTTTCCACTGGGCTTCTTATGTATTTCCATTTGTTAATCAAAAACCTGCAACAAATAGTTATATCAACTCAAAGAAATGAGTATATGTAACCAAAAATTTTAAACCACACAATTTAATACACTAAAGTGTTGATTAATCAAAGTCCAATCATTCAGTTATTTGATTATCTGATGGTGCCAACAAGAAGTAATTCCTCATCTCCCATGCACTCCTGAGTCCTCACCTACACACAATTCAATGTTACTGGTTAATCATCGTTTATTTCCAATTGAGCTACATAAACGCAACCAAGAAATTTTTCCTGCCTCACTCATTTAGTTACTTCCTGATTATGTATGATTATATACAATCAGGATATATTTGTTTGCTTTTTCAAGAGGGCATTTGACAGAGTTAATTGGATAGAATTTAGCATGTATTACAGAAGATAGGAATATATTAGACTTACATTAGGAACTTGTACATGTGTGAAACTGTTCAGGTGAGTGAAGTGGATGGAAATTCAAGATGGGTAGTGTTTGGAAGTAGATTAAGACAGGCATACCCTTCGTCGCCTGTGCTTTTCAATACACATGTAGAGGGAATAGTACAATAGGAATGGGAATAACTGGAGATAGAAATGACAGTCATTAGGGAATTTATAAAATCAGTCAGGTTTGCAGATGATCAAACTTAAGTTATCCAGTCAACCAAGGGCCTGCAGTCATTGGCGAACACATAAGAAAATTAGTCTGATGAGAATAAATGTAACCAAAAATCATAAAATTGACTCATGTAGCTCATAAATTTACAATTTCGTTATAGTTGTTCTTCTAAAGCCACAGCTACACATTAGTATAACCTGAATCAGCAACTGACATTGCTTGATGTTGCAACATTTCTGGTGTTACGCCAGGGTTTTAGATATCAACCAATAATTGATCCTTGAAAGTTTCCTTCAATTGATTTCTATGAAAAGATTCAAATCTTAGGGAAACAAGGAAACATGCAAATAGTACTATAAATGAATTGAATACCATCAAGAGAGCACCTTATAATATCTGACAAAAGTATACAAAAGCTTCTTGTTAAAGGCAAAAGGTCTCACTTAGATAGTGCCTGAAACTGGAGTTGTTACAACAGACTTAAATTAAATTCAATTACAAATTGAAACTCGGGAGCTACTCCTAATATAGTGCTATTATTCATTGAATGAATATGACAAACAGTTATAATACATTTTGTTTTTATTACACACTTTAATGTATATGCTCTTTTTTAAGTATGTTCATAGTGTCCAAATGTACCTGTATTTTACACTTTCTTTGTATTTGATGACTCCTATACTTACATGACTTGTATGGTCCATGGACAATAAAATTTTATTGTTAATATGGATAGCTCAAGTATCAACAAACAGCACCCTAGTAAGGTTACCTCAGTCACATGCTGGCTTGACTCATGGTAATTTTCACATTAATCCTGAGAGTTTTCCCATTGTTGTGATTGTTTGAAATGGCTATGGATATTACTGATGAATCATCAATTAAGGCATTGAGTATAGAAGTACGGTGATGCGAGAAAAAATGTGCATGATGAACAGCAATCTGATCAACCCATCACTCATTCCCTTACCCCTCAAGGCATGTGCAAATGATTATTAATTACTATTCCATCATGTATGATCACCACTTTAAGCTTGATGAACTCCATGAACATTTTGGAGCCCATGGAGTGAGGAGTTCTCAATAACTACTCAGCACAGGAAATATTTTTGTGAGATGGGTACCACGATTCCTTACAAATTACCACAAAAGACACACTAGCGCATTAATCCTTTGAAGACATTATGCACAAGAAGACAATGAATTTATGGACCACATTGTGACAAGAAATGAAGCATGTGTGAACTATTAAAAGAGCCCAAGACTGTTACATTCAACTATTACCGTCTGAAAAAAAAATGCTAGTCACTAGAGTGGCATCATCTGAATTCAGTATCAAAACCATGCAAGTTTAAACAAACACTTTTTGCGAAGAAGACCCTGGCTACAGTATTCAAGAATTGAAAATATTTCTTAGCACCAGATCTCATACCTCAAGGCACTGCTATCAATGTAGATACAAACTATGGAACTGCACAAATTCATCATACAGGCATCCAAAACAAGCATCAAGGAATGTTTAAGGACATGATATTTTTTCAAAATAATGCTTATCTTTGCATGGCCAAACAGGCAAAAACCTGCTTGGAGAATTAAAATGGGGGGTTCTAGACCATACAGGCCGCAGTTTGGACTTTGATCAGAGTGAGTATCACATATTCATGAAACTGAAGGAGTTTCTGAGAGGATGGCACTATGCAAGTCACAGGAATTTTAAATGTGGTGTGAAGCTATCATGATGGTATTCAAAAGCTGGTCAGAACATATGACAATTATTTCCACTATAGTGGCATTTATCTTGAAAAGTGAGTGATGACAGGTATTTAATAATAGCACATGTGAATAAAATAAGAAAAAATGAGATGTTTTGCTATTAGAGAAAATGTAGCAACTATTTTTAAGCTATTACATTCTGGATGACCCTCATATACGTAAATGAGAGGGTAGTTTGAAAGGTTCTCAGAATCACCACCAGATGTCAGCGCTAGTGCAATGAGTTTCCTGCATAGTAATAGGTAATCCTTAATGAGTAAATACATAACCTGTCAGTTCTCTGGGAAGAGATCTGTGGTGCAGATGCCTCTCTGTTGTTGTTCATGTGTAGTGATTTGTGGAGATGGAAAAAATTGAGATTTGAGCATTGATTTAATACTTTGTAAAGAAAGATATGAAAGCTAAGGAAATTCATGCCGACTTTCAGAACACTCAGGGGACTTTGCTCCTACATATTCAACTGTTGCCAAGTAGACAAATGAGTTTAAGTTTGGTTGGGACAGCTTAGATGATGACCTGCGTAGTGGTCAGCCAAAATGTGCCATAATCTCAGTAATCATTACTTAAGTGCATAAAATTGTCATGTAGGATCGCCAACTGAAAGTGTGAGAAATTGCTGAAGCTAAAGGGATGTCATCTGGATGGGCATATCACATTTCAACAGTAGAATTGGATATGAGAAAATTTTCTGGTAAATAGGTGCCGCAACTCTTGATGCAAGATCACAAATGCATCAAAATGGGAATTTCTGAAAAATGTTTCATCAGTTTTAAGAGCAATTAATGAGTTTTCTGCACCAGTTTGAAAACACAGATGAAGCTTAGGTCCACTACTATAACTCAGAGACAAAACAGCAGGTAAAGCATTGGAAAAATGAAGAAAGTGAAGGCAATACAATTAGCTGGAAAGGTGATGGCTTCAGTTTTCTGGGATGCGAAAGGAATTCTGTGGATAGATTAACTTTCCATTGGTCAAACAATCACTGGACAACACTATGCTAACCTCCTGGACCAGCTACAGCAAAAGATACGAAAAAAAAGGCCAGGTTTGCCAAGGAAGAAAGTCATCTTTCATCAAGACAATGCACACCCACACACAAGTGTCGTTGTCATGGTAAAAATACATGAGCTAAGATATGAATTGTTGCCACACCCATCTAATTTGGCTTGATCAGATTTCCATCTCTTCCGAAAAATTTTACCCGTGAATGGAGATTCTCTTCAAACAAAAAACTAACAGCCAAAGTAGATGGGTATTTTGCAGGCCTAAAGGAATTTAATTTTTGAGATGGAATCAAGATATTGGAACATCGCTGGACCAAGTGCATTATGTAAATGGAGTCTACATTGAAAAATAAAAAAGTTTCACTAGGGTAAGTCATTTATTTCTATTCCATTCAGAGAACTTTTCAAGTTACCCTCGTATTTTGATGACTTCACAAAAAAATCCAATCACTTTTAAGACCATTTAATGATGAAGTGGTACAGGATCATTCCTTTTATGCCATATTTAGGGGCATAATATTGTTCCAGGTCGTTTTAACCTCCAAAACCATGAAGCCACCAGTGTAATTTGAAAGAATTTATGCATCATCTATTTGTGCATTCAACTATGTATATACATGCGGCATATGTACAAACTTGCAGTTCTACATACAATTTATTTCAGTGTGAATCCTTAAATTGTAGGGCAGGAGAAAAAGTGTGTAACACTGGCGTCATGAGGTTTGCCTAATGATGATGGCATTTCAAAGCATCTTAATTAAACCTTTCACAAACCAAGACTCAGCATGTATAACATAATCTTTCAAAAGATGTACAATCACTTGCATTGGTTTCTTTATGGTAAAACTTAAATAACATCTTCAGCCAAGGAAGGTAGTATGCATAACAGCTGCCTTTTGCACTTCGTAGTATATTTTCATGCCAGCATCGTAAGAAAGGCTAACTGGACCATAGAGCCAACACATCATATTCTTACTTGAATATGAATGTAAAACATACTTAATTAGCTGATATAACTGACTGCCAAGCATTAAGAAAAAACTTTTTTTAAATTCTCTCCATTAGCATATGGTAGAAGGGTGAGATATGAAAGTGCTTTTAGTTGTTAACCCGTAACTATTTACGTACTTGACATTTTGAAATGAAAAAAATGCTGTAAGTACAAAAATCAATCACTTTATTGGATAAAAGAATTTTTTCTGTCATCCTAGATTAAACAGATAGTATTTGTTGTGTTGCTGAAGAAAAATTGAAGATTCCACATCAAAACTGTAATTCAGTTTTCATGAAATCTTCAAGTGTTGCAGGGTAACTGGGTCTCATGATTTTGGTTTTGTACTTAAGTTTTCTCTATAATGTTGATCATTTGGTAACTATATTTGATTTACGGAGGAGGTGGTGGAAATTATAAAAACAAACCTTAGAAGGTGTTGATAGTGGCTTAATAAATTTAGTTTCTTCCACCATCTGCACCATTTACCGTCTTCCTTTTTTGTTCCTCATATAAAAAGTATATTAATAATTTAACCAGTTACCAATAAATAATTATACCTTGAATATCAGTCATTTGCCTCATTACAGTGGGGAAGTAGTAGTCCAAGGGTAGTTTTGGACTACTGACCAGAGGGCCCCAGTTTGATTTCTGGGCACCCTCAGCTTCACCCAAGCTGCGTGATTTTACAAGTACCAGATCTTCCCCAGAAACCACAGCCAGCATAGGAAAAGGATCTGGCCCTATACCCTGATGTGTGACTTTCATATACTGTCAGGCTAAGCATTGGGTGAACTCTACCATCACTTATCAAACTGATCTTTTGATACTGTGCTTACAGTTTTTTAACTCATTACAATTAGCAAAATTAATTTATATGAGCTATTATTGATACTATTTATACCAGCATATATTCATAGCAATGGAAACTTATGTTTCATTTACCTACATTGGAACCTCGCAAACTGAGCATAATTTGTTCCGGAATCTTTCTTGTACAGCAGGACAATTTTCATGCACATATTAGTTTATTATTTATGGTACATTTCTAATTCTTTTTTACTATAATTCTGTCAAGTCACATTTTTTTGCTTATGCTTCAAAATTTTGTGAAAATGCAAATAAGCATTCTCATTGAATAAAATTTTAGCATGCTTAGCCTTATAAGGGTGAAGCTTTGAATGCATTGTACAATACAACATTTGCCATAACCTCCACATCAACTTTAGCTAGCTTTTCTTCACTTAATGGTTTTCGAATGCTTGTGGAGTTTCTGAATGGTAAACAAGCAGGGGTTCAATTTTCAAATCGCTGCTTGTATTGGTGAAAAATAGTGGCTATAGGCATATATCTTTCATTGACCTGTAGCTGGGCAATACATTCTCCTCTTTTGTTACATATCTATAGGTTCGCAACGGCATCTTTATCCAGAAGAGTCCCATCTAGTCACAAATAAATACCAGCTGTAGCAGGTAACCCTCAGAATCTATGAGCTTCTTGAAATCCCTGATAAAGTTCTCAGCTACACTTGAGTTAAGGTTGGCTGTTTCATCATGCCTCACAATGCCATGGGTACTGGTTCTTCTCTTACACTTCTCGAACTACACATGGTTTCCCTTAAATATTTCTCAGGCTATTGATGATCCTGGCACCTCCTTAACAAAGTGGGCAAAAATCAATTTTGCCGTTTCAAAAATGATAATATCCTTGATGTGTGACATTGCCATTACTTTTTGTTTATCCATATGAAAAGCAACCTTTCAACACCATTGAGAATACGTAACCATAGCATAGATATTCTTGTCACTCCCTTTATAACATCTATATTTGTCCTGAGGATATTGCATATCACTACATACTGATTGTATGTGCATGCTAGATCACCCACGCTCATACTCTGTTCTTGGTTTTCAATGATTTGAATTTTCATTTCCACTGGTATTTTTTTCCTTGTGGCTTTTTCTCCAGGGACATTTATAAAACTCTGCACAAAATATTATCAAACTTTGCACAAAAAATCACAAATAATAATTCTGAACACAAGTTTGGAAAAATGTGTGATCACTAGCAACACTAAGATACTAGCAGAACAAGTGCTAAACATAACCTGAAGTAGCAGGTGCACAATCATTCAGGGAATCCCACTTGCTATGAGAACATTTGCTCATTAAGCAAGGTATTTTTGATCAAAATAATTTGCTTATTATGGGAATTACTGGCTATGCAAGGTGTTTCTTAATCAAGATTCCACTGTGTATCAATAATTAATGAATGAGATGGGATGATAAAGAAGGGCGTTCCAGTTATCTTGTTGAGAGTTAATGGACCACTACTGAAATATATATTCTTTAGGTAAAAAAAATTGACTGCTTCAACTTAAAATAAACATACAATGCTTGTGATTAATAAATACAGTATACCTACTATTTCTATAAATTTGGTGCCGGTGGTTCCGGGTTTACAAGGTTTACCATATCTCATGATGGTTGAGTTAAAATACCACATGTGATTAATTCAAAAAAGGTCATAAGAACTTTAATTATTACTTGTTTTATAATTAATTAATATTGGCTATTACTTGCAGTGCAAAATTTATCAAATAAACTTCATAAAAGGTGTGTATGGGAAGGAAAATTAATTAAGACATAGGACTTGCTATAGAGCTTCCTGCAGTTGTGGGCATTTTTGGTAGGTCTTAGAACAAAATTCTAAAAACTCACATTGAAGTTAGGATAATAAACACATTAACACTAGCAATTTAAAACTAGGGCCCAGTTACCCCTCCTTACCATACCATTCTCTACATTATTTTCAAAGATAAACTCAAATAAATGCATCATGAACTTTACACAAATTATGATGCAAGAAAAGCATGGTAATTTTTAAGTCTAAAATTAAACTGTAATGTATTACTGTAATAAGGTGCACTAAAATGGGAAAGGAGGAAAATAATGGCATAGTGCCACAATGTGAGACACTTTCCAAACAAAAGTAACACGGGCTCACCTTCCTGCTCGCTGTGGGAGAATGTTGTGGGGAAGGAGGAAGGGAGCGGGAAAGGAGGAGGAGGAGGGATGGAGAGGAGGTGGAATTTGAGGAGGGTGAATTGGGGGAGGGAGACAGGGTAAGTGCAGGGGTGGATGGAGGCGAGGGTGCTGTGGGAGAAGGCGATGCATTTGTCGCAGGAGTTGCTGCACTACCTCCCTGAGCTCCTCCAGGAGCTAAGTTCTGAGCTGAGCCAGCTCTCCTTAAGCCGCGACTTGCTTGGTGTGAGGCTGCTGCAGCCACTGATGCAAGCAGACCTCCCAGGCCAGATCGGATTCTCTGGTGAGTGAAATATTTATTAAAATGAGTGGCATCCAAATTTCAGGAGGCACCAAATATAACACGGTTTGGATCTTTGGAAATGATCACAGAACAGCATAGATCGGAGGATAAGAAAGGACACATACAAATATCTTGCAGAGAAAGTTCAATGAATAGTATAATAATATGTACTACTGAATTCCATAGCACAGAATTCATCTTGGGTAAATTATTAAATTACACAAGGGTATATGGTGACAACTCAAAATATATGTCTATAAATGAATGTGCCAATGGTTGGAAGGCATTGGCTTCATATTACCACCAATCAATGTCATAATACCTATTTTGACAACTGGTTTTAACTTATTTCATTTATCAGCAGCTGAAAACATCAAGTTGCATATTTTAAATATAAAGAACAAATAAATTGTAATAGAATGATAGAGGTATGTGAAGCAACATAATTAATAGGTGACTGGTACATGAAATAAGTTTTATACTATAAGTACTGAGGATCAGTCTTTGAATATACTATCCAAGTTAGAGCATTTTTAATTGTTAAAACTATCTAGTATTTAGAAAAAAAATTGAAATTATACAACTATGTCAAATGCAAGAATTTTATTGGGTCATATAGTCAATATTTCATTTATTTATGTATATACCAGCAAATTAGTGAGATTGGAATTGCATAGCATTTTATGCTACTTGTATTAGGTTTTTAATTATACGATCCTTTAATTGATACAGAGAAACAATGTGCTGTTCATGCTTTATTATAATACATCATCAATTACTTTGTAAACAAAATTACAAAACTTAAATGAACATTTTCTAGGATAATTGAGAGGATTGATAGTTGATCAGAGCCAAGTAGACATTTGTCCTTGATGACCCCAACCAATGAATTTTAAACCACAAATCATACAATAGTTTAAATTCAGACCTGAACCCCATTGTTTCCTCTTCTTCTGATTATCTTCATTGATTTAACCCACTGCTTTCATTGTCCCCTCCTCTACCTCCTATTTTTCCCCCTTCCATCTTACTTCCCCTAAAGCTGGAGTGCAGCCATTCAGTAGTCATTCTTTGCCCGATGAAGATGACCTTGACACTGAAATGGCATTAATGCTCCCTTTGTTTCTCTTATCTTTACCTTTCATCCTCCCTTGCCCTCACTACCAATTCTTACCTCCATTACACCACAGGCTTACCCTAGTGAACACCTATTATCTTGTATAAGTGTGAGCACTTCCAAGTTTTACTTGGATCTCAGTGAGGTAGTGCTAATGTTGCCACATGGGCTTAGATTTATGCAGCTTTTAGTTTAGAAAATCAAATTTTCTCCAAGGTGTTGTTGAATCATACTTTACTTACAGGTACTTCATTAGTTCAAGGGTAATAGGAGAATACACATAAAGAATGTTACAAAAGTATTATACCATCATTACATGTGAAAAATCCCATTAGAACTACGCAAGGTACTTTGAGGAATTCTTGAAATAAAAGCTCAATATACTTGAATTTGTTTTGATAATTAAGAAATCTTATATATGATGATTTTGCCCCTAAGACAATGATATACTTATATCATACTACAGTATAACATATAGACAATATATTACTGCAAGGCACTCAATGGATTAAGTCAAAAAAGAGTACATTTAATTGCATTTGTGATAACATTAATTTTTTATAATGAGTTTCTTAGATACAAAATGCTTCATGACTTTTGTAATCAGGTTACCTGAGGTGTTGGAGTGTTTGACGAGCGGCTTGAACACCCAGCACCAGTTCCTGGACCATCCCCATCAACTCCATACTCATCCACATCTATCCCTTCTTCCACATCACCATCATCATCTTCATCCTCTTCAGAAGGTCCCTCCACAGTAGTGACAATTTCTGGTGTCTGTTGAAATATTTATAGGCACCAGATTACAAAAAAATGGCTGAAAATGAGTACATTTATGAGAATATCATATTGACAAAGGCAAAGCTTACAAGCATTGAAGACACCCTTTGACCTCCCGAAGGACATCTGCTCCCAGATTTGCACTTAGCAACACATTTTTTGTGACAAACCATGGAGCAACGACGGCACCTATCCGCATCTTTCAGCCATATCTAAAAAAATTAGATGAATGCCATGGAAAATGTGATCCTCATAAAAAATACATCTTACATTGAAATATTTTTTGTCTAATGTATCTTTGTTTGCTCTTTTAGTAAAAGAACATATGAAAAAGAATGCATTTATATTGTAATTCTCAAATTGAATTTGGGGAAA
Organism: Hetaerina americana; assembly: GCF_022747635.1. NCBI lineage: Eukaryota > Metazoa > Arthropoda > Insecta > Odonata > Calopterygidae > Hetaerina > Hetaerina americana. Next base: position 58,095,487 of record NW_027286874.1, on the reverse strand, counting down.
GGCAGCTGAATAAGGCTATTATTTCTTAAGTTTTCTTTCAAGTTTCCATTATAAGGGCATGGGAAAAAATACCCAAATGTATAAGCATAACTCTATGATGAAAGACGACAATTTGCTTTTCCAATTTAAATATTTTTATTTTCAGGTCACCTGAAGGTGTTATGCTGTAATGAAACCTATGTGGAAAAGCAAAGTGTCTTCTTTCATCATCAAAGATTTCCACCATGTTACCCCTGAAACTGTGTTATTTCAACATAACTCTACTTAATATATTTACACATGCAAAGGGATTTTTAATGGATTATATTGAAGAAGTATGATGAAAGCAACCTATGGATCCTTCCACAGATAATTTTGTAATTACCTATTGATATGTATTTGAGATATGTGATGTGCAAAAGTTTGATTGGTTTGACTTCAATATTATGTCAGTGGCAGCCATTGCAAATTGAAACATATTTAGCCTCCCCATGATAATGATTGAGATGACATGCAATCATCAATACTTGTATCGTATTATATTATATTGAAATTTTCTTTTCACCAGAACAAATACTCAACCAAGGCTGACAATTTATCTAGCCCCCTGTCTTCCCTCTTTAATCATTTAAAACCATCTTCTAGCTGTGTTATATGGACGAACACACTCTCTATAAAACTCCCGTATTATTATATATGCCTCAGTTAATTATTCTTCAAGTGAAAGCAACATTTCAATGCACCATAATGTTTGTTGTATGTACTTCCATTGCTGCTCTAGGCTGAATTGAAAATGCTTCAACTTGCAATGGCTGCATCTCAGCACAATTGTAGTCAAAATTAATGAAACTTGTACCACATAACTATTACACATTAAGCTAAAAAAATAAAACACAAAATTCAATTTTTGTATAATGAATAATGGAAAGCAATATGATCAGTCCTAATTGAACAACCCTTAGGTACAATTTACAAAATATACAGGGTGCGGCCAGACAAAATTCAATTATAAATTCGGACCTTTTTACATCACATGTAGAGGTCACCATTGGTGCCCAAATAAGCTTGACATATGTACAGAACAATCATTACCTCAAAACTGTCACAATACTGAGAACAAGTGTGGAGTATAACTAAAGAGCTGTGATTCCTGAAAGAGTACGAGCTGGTTGCTTAGCGACAGAAATCATTCGGTTCTTTGGGTACCCGAGATCAACAGTATATGATGTCGTCACAAAGTATAATGAGTCAGAAAAGTCCAACAATGGTTTCACAGCACTGGTGAGTGAAACTCACTCGAAGGAGCATGTTGTCAGGACACCCAATGTCATCCAATGGACTCGGGAGCTCATTTTAGAGGATCCGGGGCAATCGATCCAAAAATTGTCATCAGCTATCAGTGTGAGTGAAAAGAATATGCATAAAATCATCGAGGAGGACCTCCACTACAAGTCTAACAAAATTAAAATAAGATAGATGCATTCCAAAGCCGCTAGGGCAAAGAGAGTTGAACATTGCAACCTGTTTTTGTATTCCTTAAAAGACAAAGCTGCTGGACGAATCAGATTTTTTACTGAAGAAAAGTTTTTACTGTGGATGCTAAAACCTATCATAAGAATGTCCACTAGCTTGCCCATAACCCTGAAGATGTCCCTATTGTTTCAAGGACAAAATTTCCGGTGAACTTTCATGTGCTAGGAGTTATGTCCAGAAAGGGTGATGTTAGGTCACCGTATTTTTTTTAACTAAGGGAAAAATATCAACAAATAAGTTTATTTGCATGATCTAACAAATGTAGTGAAGACATTGACAGAAACTGTATCACCTGGAAGGCTGTATATTTTCCAGCAGGATCGTGCACCAGCCCATATGAGACATTTTATGAAAAACTGGTTGTCGGACAATGTTGAATATTTTGGTCCAGAGAATTCTGGCCACCCAACAATCCAGATCTAAATTCATCGGATAACTATGTTTGTGGCATGGTCGAAAGGGTCGCCAACAAATCCAAATGTTGCATCAATGAGAGCCATTATTGAAATAACATTCACTGAGATGGACTGTAGCACTATAAAACCAGACTGCGAATGCTTCAGAGAATGGAAGCCGTCATTCAAGCAAGTATGGGATACTTTGTATAAATTTGTTGTTCATGATTATACAAACAGTTTAGTATTAAACATTTTCATTTATGTTATAAAAAATGTTTAAAAAAATTGCTTAGTTTGCCTGGATTTTTGAACAGCACCCTGTAATCTTTGAGTAAGAAAATGTTTTTATATTATTTATACCAATTATCAATTTTTACTCAAACCACAATGAATTAATATTTATAATACCTCTGTTAATGAGCATAAGAAATGTTTAACTTTCATTTATACACCTACCTTTTTCCCACAAAAATCACACAATGTTGCACGATGGAACTGGGTCCTTACAAAATCATGCTCCACACCGTCTCCAGGTGAGTCATCCATTATAACCTTATTGTCTTTGGTCATCTTGTCAGCTACTTCATCATCTTCGATTTCAGTGCCTGATTCCTTACTCAATTGTACCATCTCAGTCCCTGAGATGTCCTTTTCTGCTCTAGATCTCCAGCCTCGTTTTGCAAATGACTTAACAGATGTCGCAGACTGTTGACCACTTTGAGTTTTAGTCTCAGTAGTCATAGACACTGTTAAAAGGATGTCCCCAAAACAAAGATTGGGATCAAAGCCAGAATGAGATGTCCAGTCATTGTACCTTCAAATAGTAAGAATTAAGAAATCACCATCTACCAACAAGAGAAATTATAAAAAGAAGTACATCAAATTAAAATTTGTACACAAACATTTTCCAATGCCATTATTAAATATCATTGATACATAACGAGGAAATGGCTTTAAAATATTCTTATATATTATATTTTTCTAGAACAGCACTGGCGGTGGCAATGATTATTGCTCCTGGTAGGGGCACCCATGCTAGATAGGTGAAAAGTTAGGAGTCAGACCAAAGGTAGTCAGTGCAGTGTCTGTTCCTCAGTGAGGTAGCTGCAAAGGCATCTGACCCCAGAGGGGCGGCCATTCAGTGATGGTGTCACATTAAAAACACTATTGAGGAAGGTAATGGGAAACCACCTCAATTATTATTCCCAAGAACTTTATGATGGACACTATAGAGAATATGAGTCCACGCAACAACGGGACTAGGCTCAATCGGCCGTGTGTCGTGCCCGGCAACAGGAGAGGCAAAGCTTCCACGGTTGTCATCTCATGAAAACCTAGCAAAGGAAAACCAACAGCAGCAGAAGACACAAGAGAAGAAGAAGACCAAATTAGTTAGAATAGGAACTTGGACTGTTGGGACAATTTTGAGGACAGGAAAATTAGAGAATATATAGCGAGGGATGGGAAGAGGAAACGTAGATATTTTAGGTCAATGCGAGGTGAGATGGAAGGATAGCGAGGATTACTTGAGTGATAGTGATAGAGTAATAAACACCAGATGGGACGAGAGCCAAAAAGGGGTTGCCAAAATATTGAATGAAAAGGAAGGAAGACACATAGTCAACATAGAGCATGCAGCAGATAGAATATTACTAGAAGAGATAAAAGCAGAGCCGACGAACTTGGTCATTGTTCGGATATACATGCCACCAAGCAATCATAAGGAGGAAGAAGTTGATAGGATATATGATTCATTAGAGGACATAATCACGGGTGTTCCAGAAGGAAAAATTTGATATATATGGGGGATTACAATGCAACGGTAGGCAAAAGAAGAGTTAGTAATGAGGTGGGGGACTACAGTTTAAGTATGAATGACCGCAGGGAGAAACCAATTGAATTCTGCAGGAGATAGGAGTTGGTCATCACCAACACTTATTTAAACACCATTCAGGTACCCAAAGAACTGAATAATATCTGTTGCCATTTATATTTTGAGCCTGTCACAAACTCGTGCAAACCTTCACACGAGGGATCGCATACAAATTTGTGCATATTCAGTTTCACTTAAGTTCTCAAAATTCATAGTAAATAGAATTTTAAAATATCAGAATGAGAAGGAAGTAATTCCTTACATACTCCAAAAAATGTATTAACAAAATAGCAATGACTAAACTTCACAATTAAAAAATTTCTGCCCAAGTTTACCAAAAAAAATAATTTTTTGGTAGTCTACTGATTAACTGGCCTTTTTCAGTGTCCTTTTGGATAGACAAAGATTGAACATAGCCTTGCCTAAAAAGATACAACCCAACACCTCACACTAAAATAAACTATTCTTCAATGCACTATGCATTCTACAGTATCTAATCTCTTATTTTAATATTTCCTCTTTCACAAAAAAACAGTTATGACGAACACAAGAAAAGAGGGATACTCCTGGCTTATTTACTGTTTTACCAACCTTTGAATATTATTTAAAAATATTTTTTGAGAAATTGCTAGTTTCTATATCAATCAGCATATCATTATTATGAGAGACAAATATAAATCAAAAATTTTGTCTTCACTATATTCAAAGTCAAGATATTCACTTTTATAGTACTTCCATATCACCACATGAGAAGCATCTCAAAGGCATTTAAAATTTTGACTGAAACAGTCTGCCGAGAAAACTTCCATGGAATTGTGTACAATTATTTTTTTTGGGTAAATCTGGATTGCCTAATTATTGAGCTAACATATTCAGATTTTTCAGTGACTTATAATTAAACTTAGCTATTAATATGAATCCACAACATGAAATTGAAGAATTTCCTATTCCTGATATACTTTTAGATTGATTATAACTCTAGTATTTTAAATTCTGTTGCACCTTTCAAAGGTGACAAAACATATAGAACTACATATTTTTATCTTTTACTTAGATTTCGGCATTCCAAAACTCAATACACATATGTAACTCATCCATATATTAAGAGATACAATTTGATGATTTCTTTCCAAAAATTTAATTCATAGTGTTACAGACTTAAGAATTTAACACTTCCATTGGTAGATACTGCAGATTTATCACATGTTGAAATTGTGTGCATGTGTTAAACACATGCAAGAATTAGACAAGTAAAGGAAAATTTCCTAATATTTGCCCAATCTCATCTACTCAATTATATATGTATACTCAAGAATACCAAAGCCTTACTTTATTCCAAGAGGTGAAAATGGATCTGGAGGCTGAAGACTCCAGCTCCGTATGTGACGGTCCAACTCTCCCATCTCTTCTCTCTCACTAAGGCCAAGGAGACTTTGGATTGGGATGCATAGATGAGCTAATAAAACTTTGGTTTTATCACCATCCTCACTGATGATTAATGATGAATCAACCCCCTTGCCTCCTATTTTACAGCAAAGCAGGGAATGCTATTTATACAATTATAAGTATACATTTTTTTTCGTGAAAAATTTACACAGAAGTGAATAGAAGTATGGCCACAGGCTCCATGATGACATAAAACATTAAAAATGGAGTCTTATTTAGTTTTTTGATATTTCGGTGGCACAACCACCTTTTCAACAGAATGAAGAGGATAAAGGGCACAGGCGATGGGCAGGGGGGGGGGGGGCAGAAGCAGGGGAGAGAGAGGGAAGTTTAGAGACAAGTGGCAGGAGTTGAGGGTTGACAGGAATAGGGAGGCCAACCCCTAATGGGAAAGGTTCAGGCCCTTTTTTTTGTTTTTTAATGTTTTATGAAATCATCACACTTGTGACTGTATTGATGTGACTGTATGTACAAGGATAATTGATTTGTTACATCAATATTGCATTACAGAAAGGTCACAAAAACCTGGCGTCGGCATTAGCCTATTCTTTATGAAAGGTGCCAAGGGGTCCGCAGCTTAACGTCCCATCTGAAGGATGGCATACTCACTCAAAATGCCGACCACAAAGCACCTCAAGTAGGGATCGAGATACCTCTGAAAAATATTCAACACCGCCGGGATTTGAACCTGGGCCCTCTGGGTGGGAAGCCAGTACGTTAGCCCCCGCACCATCTCGATCCCCAAAGGTCACTTAACACCTTAAAAATATGATGCAATTTTTACAGAGAAACTAAACTGACTGAGGATGTTAAAATATTGAAAAATGAGGTTTAACTTCTTTCAAAAGTTATACCATTATTTTCTTTAAAAATGCATGTTAACTGTTTAGAATAAATGAATATTCTACATTTCAGTACATGAATTTAATCAATATTGGGTGTAGGTTGAATACTTATCAAAGGCTGTAACATCAATATCCCATTATTGTCAAGGCCCAAAATTTCAAGTCCATACTGAAGAAGCCCCCATGATGGACAGCAATTCTTCCTAGCCCTTCAGATCATCAATAGTAACATGAATTTGATGTTTTTGGCCACATGATAAGGACATATATGATTGTCACCTCTTCACAAAAAAATGTTAATGCTGTAAATATACTGCAATTGATCATCAATTACAACTTTATAAAAATCAGTTGAATGATGAAAAAGAGACATTATTGATGCCTTCAAGAAAAATGTTTTTTGTAATAATATATGTGAAAACTTAAGTGTACCATATGAGGTACACTATAAACCGAGAATCATCTTTTAACTCCCTGAGCATCAGACTCCCCAATGCACATAACTAGACTTGGTGGCACATGCCTAGACAGAAGCCCTGTGATTCTAACGTCTGTTCTGGGACATATGTAGCTCTTCAGTAATGTTTCTTTGACAATATCTCTGACTTTGTATACTGATCACTGAAAATGCTATATTCACAATTTCCAACTTGAAAGTAATAAGATCAAAGCAATCTCATTTATATGGTGTCATTTCATGTGAATCGTACCATCTGAAATCATGAATCCCTTTTTTGGTTTGGAAAACTATAATGCTGTAGAACTAAATAATTATATTATTTGTTTACTCTCCAGATGTTCTTGGGATCTTGATAAACCACTGGTTTATTCCCAGGTTTCTAATGGTTGAAACCAAACCATCAGAGATTACAAAATACCCATACCCAAGGTTGAACTTGAATATGTGACCTTTGCGTTCACAGGCGAGAATGTCAGCCATCTGACTAACCCAGCTTGTGAAATGGTCTAACTAGTTTAGGAGGAATAATCTAGGCAGAAATCGCCTAAAATCAAAGTCATTAACATCAACATAAAATTGGCATAAACTTTTGCTGTAAAAATATTCACCAGCACACAAAGATGATGATGAAGATGAAGATGACATTGAAGAACTTGATGGAGGATCACTAGAACGGCGTCTCTGGCGCAATAATCCACTACTAGTTGAAGCAATAGTTCCAATAGGCTTGCTCCCATCTAAACCATCAACAGGAGTCACAACATCTTCTATTTTCTTCTCTCCTGCTGCTGGATGTAATCCCCAAACATTTATATTTAGAAACCTATGACGATCATTAACTTGGAATGTAAAAGCTTCTGCCACTGGTATCACCTAAAATACAAGATATGATATCACAAGTCAAAAAAATATGAATGCTGGAATGTTAGTTTAGCAAAAGTAAAAGGTCTTTTTTTTTATTTTTCCCAGTTATTTGCATTATTTAGCAGAAACATGCAATTTAACTATAATTGGCTGGTGGGCTTCTGAGCATTACTTTATTATCATATTACCCTAAAAAAATAATTACACATACACACGCTGAGGGCTGTTGTTGTACAGTGGGTGAAGCACGCGCCTACTGTCTGGAGGGCCCAGGTTTGACTCCCTGGACACTTCTGGACACCCACAGCTCCACACAAGCTGTGTGATTTTTTGGGTACCAGACCTTCCTCGGAAACCACAGGCGGCATAGGGAAAAGAACCGCCACCCTACCATGATGTGTGAATTTCAGATGCCATATAGAGAGCTTAGTACATGGTGACCCCTACCATCACCTAACAAACCAACCTTAGGAGTAATACCTGTGGTTTTATATGTATATTGCCATCCAAAAAAAGACAAATATGTAGGCATATAAGATCTGTTGAAAAAAGATGAGACTCTTTGAATAAATACTTGCTTTTTTATTTACCCTTTAACCAAGCTTCATCTTCAAAATATAACCCTTGGCTGGTAATACAATGCTCCCAATGTATTTTTCCAGCTTTTGAATGCCGTCTGGAACGCTTCTTTTGAGATAGCTTTTAAGATTATGGTACATTTTTGTTGGATGCCTTCAATAGTTTCAAATCGATGTCCTTTCAAGGAGGATTTCAACTTAGGAAATTGGAAAATGTCCACTGGAGCAAGATCTGGAGATTGGAGTGGCTGGAGGATCTCCAGTGTGCTGTTTTTGGCCAAAATCTATAACAATCAATAAGGTGTGCTCTGGTGCATTGTTATGATGAAAGCACCAAGACTTGTTTTCCTATATTTTTGGTTTATTCCTCAACGTGATGTGTCTTAACCTTCTCATTACCTCTACAGAGTGCTGCCCCATCACTGTTTGTCTTCTGGGGACATATTCATAATGAATAATCCTTTCCCAATTGAAGAAAATGATCAACATCACCTTCACGTTTGATCGCAACATCCAAGCTTCTTTGGGTTGTGGGTAAGTCTTCCACTGTGAAGATTGGGCTTTGGTTTCTATATCATAACCATAAGCCCAAGTTTCATCACCTGTGACAATTGTTTTTAAGAAATTTTGGTTGTAATTTGAAAGATTGAGCAGTAGCTGGCTGATGTCAAGACCTTTTTTCCCTCCGTTCATTCAATAACACTCAAGGCATAAATTTGGATGCGATGTGCTGCTAGCCTAAAATTTTCAGGAAAATGGTGGAACACGATCCAACACTAATGCCAACTTCATTGCCAATCTCCTAGACAGTTAAACACTACTTTGCACACACTTAATGATTTACACAGTGATGCGGGCATTATTTGTTGACATTAATGGTCCCCCGTTTCTCCACTCTTCATCAGTGGGGGGATGGTCTAGAAGTAGAAGCTGTTTTACCCATTAAAAACACTGTACCCAACTCATAGAATCATTGCATAAGTTTAAGTTACACTTTTCCCAAGATTAAAGCAAAATTCAAATCGCATGGGCTGCTTCTCAAACACCTTCATTCTCACCAAAACAAGAATTTGTACAGCAAGCGTGTGCAAGTTCAGACAAGAATCGTAGTTGTGCAGAGACAAGACAAGATAGGGCCACGGGCTGGATGGTGTTTTACTTCTCAAAGACACCACTAGAATGTGACACCTCACTGATTGTGAACATTCAAGCAGTTAGTGTGCAGAAAGACCAGTTATCTTTTTTGCATAATAATGCTCTACATTTTTGATAGTCTCTTGAATAATTTGGCCTCTCTTCATTCAATTCCTCATCAGTTTCACATTAATTAACAAATTATTTTAGAATAAGTGTGTAAGTACCATGCAGGTGTTACATCCCACTTTATAATACTCATATTAACAAAAGAATACTTATATAGCCCGTACACATAAAATAGTATAGTACTTAAAACTAGTTCCATCATTTGAAAATCTGAGGATAATGCCAATGCATCATTCAAATATAATAATTCAATACAATATGTAGAATAATATTAACGTTTACCTCATCTGGAATGAGTTCTCGTGTTGATTTCATCTGGAGTGTAGAACCTCTAGGTTTTCTATCTTCTCCCTGAGTTTTACTTCCACCAATGTCACTTTCCTCGTCGAGTTTGGTCCCCCTAGATTTTGGCAAACTTGAACTACGATTACGTCTCATGCCAACATTTGGTTCCTCCAGTGTGGTGGGAGTTCTTTTACCTATTGAAGCAGAAACTTCTGGAATATGGACAAATAATTACCATAAAATGACAACACTATGACAAATATATGCCTCGTCTTTTAAGGTTATGCCTAATACATAAGGATGTGAATTTTACATATCATATGTGCCATAAAGATTTTTTTAAATTCTGCAAGCACAGTCATTTGTCTACAACCCTTAATACCAGACACTTTGGACCTTAAATTATCGGAGTATTTTGTTCATCAGCACAAATTTTAACTGTGTCCCAATTCAATAATAGTAGCGCTGAGGCTACAGAAGTATACATCTTGTAAATGGATCCTATTATACAGGCTGTTGAGAGAAAATTACAACTGATTTTACTACAGATATACATGCATTGAGCAATCACACTTCTCTGCATAAACTTTCTTCACATTATAACCTTTCTAAAGTACAATTTTGAAAGGAAGCTATGCCAATTATATGATTATCTATTTTACACTTTGGTTATTCAAATTCCAAAGAAACTGCGGGAGATGCCACAACAGTAACTTTTAACGGAGTCATCCGCTAATGTGCATTTCAATGCAACAATTTCAGAGTGTAAAAATCATTCACCTTGACTGGGATTCGAACCCAGATCCCTCAATATCCGGTCGAGTGCTTTAGCCACTTAAGCTACAGAGGCGTCCTCTTAGGTTATTCACTCCTCTTAGGTTACTCACTCCTCTTTGGTTATTCACTGAATTATTATAAAATATCACATAATTTACTAAATTTATCTGAAAATCAACCAGCAGAAAATACTTAGCAGGAAAAAAGTGAAATTGTATTGAAAAAAAACATGTATGATTTTAAAATTGTTTCACAATAGAGCATATTTATTGGGAATCCAGAGTTGATAGTTTCACTCAAGGATGAATTGACTGTAGTGCAGTCCACTTGAGCTCCATATTACCTATGATCAAATTCAGGAGATCGATATAATTGTTAGGACTAAACAACATAATAAACTCTTCATGAGAAAGATAAATCATTTGGAAATTCCCAGAAACATATATACCTGGAGTTGATGAAGTCAAATGACAACTCCCATCACTGTCAGTGCACAGCTGAGACATGATCACTGTGGGGCCAATGGCTGACGATATGGCACTATCAACCTTTCCTCTTTTTGGTGCGGGTGATGATGGCAAAGAAGTTGACATTGGTGTGGATGAAGTAAGTAACATGGATGGAGCTAACTCAGCATCTCGGTCCAAGGGCTAAATTAAAATTAAAAGGGTTCTTCTAGTAATGGCTCAACATATCCTTTGCATCAGTTAGCAATTACAAGATTTAACATAAGTGATTATAAAAGCGAATTTTGAACAGCCAAATATTTAATATAACTAATTCCTCAGAAAATTTGAAGCAACTTTAAAAATCCTCTTATTGTAAATCCATGAGAAATTAAAAACCCATAGAAACTTATGTATAACAGAAATGACTATCATTGAACTTTTCCACGCAGCCAATACTCAGTTTTTGTGGCAATCAGAACTAGAGAACAATTATTCTATTTAGCATTTAAGGACTGATCACATGAAATTTGATTTCATCAAGAAATAATTTATTAATACATTAATGAATTTTTTCCTCCCTGAAATTGTTTCACTATAAAGACGAATCTTTCACAAATTATGTCTAATTGAGCTCAATTAGATGAGCATGTATAAAAGATACACATTTTAACAAAAAACTCTAACATCTGTCAAGTCTCTATTGGAAGCCATGCATTTATTACTGCATGGGTTAGCCAAAGGTTACAGATTGATTTTTCACTTCACGTAGAGAATTTTCTTCAAATCATTTGGAAGAGCAACAAGGATTTTTGGATTTGAAAATATATTATAGTTTATTCAATAATTCTGTCTCTCCTAAATGTTCAAAATCAAATGCATTTAGCTACCTGCTCCCAGTGCATGTTAAAAACCACTACCATTACAGGACTGACTTTTTCTCTGAAATTTAATCACCATTTATCAAACAACACCCACAAAGATAACACCAAATCATATGAAAGAAATGGAAATGTACTTAAATCATAGCCATAGTATGTAGTAACACATTTAAATAATTACTATACAAGGAGAAAAATGTCCATTAAATAATAATGTGTGGGTTTTTTTATAATTCCAAAACACCTAAAAGCATCCATACATAAATAAAAGGACCCCTCGCACACTAGAGTACGCCAGATTTTTTCATTTTTAATTTTTTCAAATTTATCCTCAAACTTGTCAAATTTCTGTCGAGTATAGAGCCACTCAGTCAATAGCAATTCATGCCACAGGAACAAAATAAGTATATTCAAAGGGATAAAAATATTTTACCAAAAAAGTCACTAGACCTTACCTTTTCTGACTCACACCTGCTCAGAGATGACACTGAAGTTGAATTACCCAAACTTGAGATACCAGACCTTGATTTCCGTTCTACTCTCATTGTGAATATCTCACCGGTATTTTTAATTATTCGGGCTGCCTAAAGTAGAAAAGAGAGCTTTAAAACAGTGAATGTCAACACTAAATCACCACAGGAGTGTGATTACGCACAAATGCATGTAACATATTTACAGTAAGAGTGTTGATTATCCAACAACCAGTAATCTGATGGCTCCAATCCACTCATATAACTGAATCATCAGTTATTGATGACAAATATTAAATACTAATAATTATATTTTTCAACAATAAAAATCTATTCATAGCATAATTAAGAAAAAGAATCACTGAAAAAATGGTCAGGCCCAGCCTCAACATTCTTAATTTCTGAGCATACATGCCATTCCTGGCTCATTTTTTTTCTTCAGAGCTGCCTTTCAATCAGACTGCTACACAGTCATTCCTTGTAAATGAAGTTGAGTTAAAATTATGGACATCACAGAATCTGTCCTTTTAAACTGACTTATCCAGCAAGATCAGCAGCTGGATAAGGTGCTTCATGTCAGCAGTATAAAAAGCACATGTAAACCTCCAAAAAAATATAAATTCAGGGTACAATAAGAGTTAATACAACTGAGATTTAAATAGTTCTCATGCCTCACTACCCTGGATCAGAGGAAATACATCAAAGGTTACTCATTTCTGGAGCTTGATTATAAGACAATATTGAAAGAAATAACATTATTAATTTTTAGAGATATAAAATGTGTATTTATACAAAATTAGGACAATTCTAGTTGATATCCCATACATAAATTACAAACCTGCATGGTGATGATAAAAAAATATTTGGTGAATTTCCTCACATATTTATTAAAATACTCAAGCAGTTTAAATGCTTTCACATAATTATCAAGTTATCTTGACAACAATTTGAAGATGTTGAAACAGGTTAGGTATTTTAATCGATAACTGTGGAAAATTTATAAGTTTTTTTAATCATCATGACAACATTTCACCTACTTACAATTGATGCTAGCCAAATGGAATTAAGATTCAATGATCTAGGCATGCAACAATAAAATATATTAGTTTCATAAAATCCATCGCTTACTAGTTACAGGGTGACAAGTAAAACTGGTGTTTGAAATGACAGGAGGAATGGGAGCTTTCCTTTGATGCAGCTTACATACTACATCTTGAATCAGTCAATTTTTATTGATCAGATATTCAAAATTATAAGTAAAACAACAATATTGTTCTCTGGAGAGAAAATACCACAGTAAATGAGGAAAACAGATGACAATTACAGAAAGTATCAAAAATGTATACACAAAGTAATGCATGTAGGATGCATATTACTATGCGCAAAAAGAATTATTAAAAATGTTCATCTGAGAAGCATGGAATTTTTCTGACCATGAGACAGATACAAAGTTTACCATTTAATTAAGGACCTACATGATTACTTTCATTATTGCACAATGGTACCTTGCAATTGTACCTCAATAGATTACCCTATATGTTTCAAATTTATGAGAGGTAACACAATGAGCCTAATCTATGATTACATATCAGTACTTCTGCTGCCTCCATGCCAAAATCAACATTGTGAACTGTTAGCTGTGAATGGCATTTGGTAGAAATGACCAAAATTAAAATAGTAAAATAAGAGCAAAACATGAAAAGTGACTAAAAGGTTGTTTTCAACAGAAATTAAAATGACATTAGAAGAAAGCAATATTTTCAATTAGAATTATATTTATCTCTTTATCTATGCACATCCCCTCTCTTCCACTGAATTTGAATGGGACCTCACATTTCAGCCACATGTTCCCCCCCAAGGTTCAACTGACCTGTGATAGAGATGTTATCTTTTTCCCATCAATTGAAAGAAGTGCATCCCCTGGATGAACTCCAGCCAATGCACATGGGGATCCTGGCACAACTGAATCTATCACCACAACAGCTAATGATCGACGAAGTTCTGCTCCTCCACTACTACTTGTACGCTTCTCAGGATGAATTGGACGAAATACTAATCCCAAAGGCTGCTGTGAAACCTGATAATGAATATTAGAAGCACAATTAAACAACTTCAAATTGATTAAATAAGAAGTATTACTAAACAATATATTAAAATGCCAGTTTCAATCACTCAATGAGAATAGAATCCAAATTTAACCAGCAGATCTGATTAAAACTAGCAAAGAAAAGGAAAAGAGTGAACATATTATTTTCAGTTAAGGATCCATTGGGTCATGTTTTCCAGATAAACTTAATTTGAAAAATCCAGTTAAAAATGTGTCCTGCAACCTCCAAATACCTCAGTCAGCCACAGCTGTAGCAGTTTGCACTCTAACCTGAGAGGACTTTTTACCAGATGAGGTAGTAGCCTGATTCAAGTGCCTCATAATCAGTATTCTCAGGGTCTTTGATGACAGAGAAATTCTTAGTGAAACAAGGCCGTAAAATTATCTCCATGACAGGTGAGAATTCAGATTTTAAATAGGATTGCCTTAATAAGGATGGCAGGAGATTTTAGCTAAGAAATTCTTATCCAACTTATGAATTTTTCTCATTTCCCTGAAACATTTAACTTTCTGACTTGGGAATTTTCAGCCTCACTACTCAAGAATTCCATGAGTCAATACATTTGAAAGAGAAACATGCTCACACACATCCCTAATCTAAGTGACCAAAACCCATCTGTAGTGAAAAATAACAGCTGAATTTGGTCAGTGAACTGCTGACTACAAGGTTTCTTAACTTTTTGTTTTTTCCACAGAATCACATTTGCTTAGGCTCTACCAAATGCCATTCCAGTCCAATAACTTACCAGTAATCTTCAGGAAGAGAAGATTAAAATTAGTCCAAGTTGCCCTAGCCTACCACAACCCTTGTTTGTCCATAATCTATTCTTTGAGAACTACTACACTTCTTACTGTGAGGTATTTCCCATGCATATAAATTTCTGCCACATTAGATTCCAAGTAAAAATTTCATTCACATATCATACCGCTAAAATGACATTTTAACTCAATGAAATAGTTATTATTAATTTTTTAACTACATAGCTATATTATATATCACTAAACTACCACCTCATCATTCTGAAATACATAATCAATAAGAATTGTTTCTATTTCATCCTTGAATCTGACATGCACACATACACTTCATTGGATGAATTTGTATTCATCCTTGAAGGGAGGACCATTGGCTCTGACTGAGCAGGCAGCTGTGTCTGCAGAAAATGGTTACATTGTCTGCTTTTGTTACTGGGGGTGTCCCTCAGCTAAACCCAACTCTGGCTCAGTCACATGAAATTTGAGTGTGTGTAATGAAAACTAAGTCATTTCCTCAGTTCAAACATTAAAGGTTTCCATTTAATGGGACTGAAACATATAGCAAGTAAGGGGAGCAGAAGCATTACAATTCAGGTGTGAAAAGTAATGACATTACAGAAAAAGGTGGAACATTAAAGATTTTCTTGCAGGATATCCTGTGCTTCCACCATGAGGTTAGTAGGGGTAAACAAGTTGACAGTAAGGACAATTAAAAAAATTAGAGGTATTGATCCAGACAAATGCTGAAAGCGGAATGGGTGTGAATGTAACAAACATTTCATGGGAAAGTAAAACTGAAAATTAGAGATGGAGTTTATAAATGTGGACAGGGCAAGGATATGATGAAACATCAGTTCCTGTCAGATCACTGAAATTAAGCAAAGATGGAGGTTGAACTGGTGACCTCCATACCTCTACTGCGGTGCTCTTGTTCCATATGTGTGTTGCAGGCAGGTAAAACGTGGGCTGGCACAATGGACCCGGAGGTCTTAAGTGCCCGGAGCTACTACCAAAGGCCCCCCCCAACAGAAACAATTAAACAATCTAAACATGTGGATTGAAAGTTCAGGAACAATACAGAGCGCTGTCAAAAAAACTGACTATATGCAAACAGGCCATGTAATCATTCAAATAATTTGTGTCATCAAGTGAGCATAGTGCTAGCTAAGATTAGCAGTCTTTAAGGATTAGTTAGGGAGTTTTAACCAAGCTACATAACTTTCTCCTTCATTCGTCATCAATAAATATTCAAATTTCTCACAATCCTAAGTATTATTTTAAGGCACAAAAACTGTTTATGCTGGGAAGTAGTTGTGACCCCTTGATTGATGGTTTTATATTTATTTTCCAGTGAGTCTTTGATATAGAGCAAGTGCATTTTGTTTAAGATTTTCAACTATAAGTGATCAATTCCATCGTATATTTCACAATAGCTGCAGGTGATAGCAGCTACAAGATACAGCAACATAACTTTCTTTTTACAAGATGTAATAAAACCCATTTTATGAGATAATCTTTTTATTATTTTTTTTAATGTAGGTAGATATTTAAAGTTTTGTTTTACACAGTTTTGAAAATCAAATCAGGCAGGTTGACCCCCCATTGTCCATACACTGAATAAGCTGATTTCTGGCATTTATCATGACCTTTACCAGCATAGCAGTAGGTATGTCTGCAATTTCTGCCTGGATGTTGTCCTTCAGATCTTATAGGGCCCTTGGATGATTGACATACACACAGGATTTCAAAAACCCCACAAAAACAATTGCAAGGGGCCAAATCGGGGGAGTGGGCTGGTCACTCCAAATCGCCCCTTATTGAGATGAGGTGCTCTGGGAAGTGTTCCCTCAATACAGCCATCAATGCCTTTAAGTGTGAGCCTGTTGGAACCAAATATCCCCTAAGTCCTCTGTCCCATTGGAACCAAATGCCCCCTAAGTCCAGTTCATCAATTCGGAGAAAAAAAAATTCCTCCAACATGTTTACATATTGGTCTGAATTCACTGTCACTGTGACCTCATTTTCTTCAAAAAACCAGGGAACAACAATACCAACTGAGGAAATTGCACCCCACACTGTGACTTTAGGTGAATGCAAAGGCATTTGATGCAATTCTCAGGGATTGGTGTCAGCCCAGTAGTGCATGTTCTGTTTGTTAACATATCCACTCACGAAAATGGGCTTCATCACTGAAAAACAAAATTGCATCCTCAAGAACGTTTTCGAGCAGAGCCTAACATGCTTTCCTCTGAGAATTGAAATCACATTCGGAGAGTTCCTCCACAATGCCATCTTGTAAGGATGGTAATGAAGGTCATCGGGAAGAGTTCGCCTTACTGAATGATCAGAAAATCCAAAGGCTGATGCATGTTTGCATGCAGAGCACCGTGGAGATTGCAAAATGGTGGCTCTCACTGCCTGCCATGATCTTAGGTGATCTGATGGGCGAAGGGACTCCAGTTCTTTATCTTGTCACACTTGTGATTTGTCTGAATGTAGTGACACATTTAACAATTGATTTTTGGTCCGGGACAGGGCCCAACAGGGCTATATCAAAGCAATTTTGAAAGGCCTGCTGGGCTTCAATCACAGAATATCCATTCAAAAAGTAGGCCTTGATGGCACAACTATCCTTACTGTTCCAACACATGATGGCAACTGACCGGAGTAGGAGAAAAACTTTTGAACCCTGGCTGTTGAATGAAGCCACTCTAACCCAGCTACAACCTCTACAGCTTGATTGGTGCACATTTTAAATTAGTAAGTTATGTTGCTGCACCCTACTACAAGATATTGCTATAATATAGTGGGAGAAAAAAGTTTTAATATAATATACCTACATGAAATTAGATTAATCGAGAAAAAGAAACTTATGCAAATTTGTACTCTAGTTATGAGAAACATGAAACCTAATTCTGATTTACCATATAATTACCGGTTACCCAGCTGCAGTTTTGCTAACCACAGGGTTTTTCAGGGATGCGATTCCTCTGGGTGATGAGGGATACCTGTGTCTCAACCATGAAGGCAGTAAAAAGCTGAGTGCTAACAATAAAATTTTGTTACCTTGATTTGGGATGGCTGGTGAGGCTGTGATATGGAAGGCTTTAAAGAAATAGAAGAACTCAGTCCTTCAATGCGATTCACTTTTATATCAATGGTTGCAGTGGTTGCAGATCCAGTCTGCGTAAGGTGTATCCATGCAGCACAATCTGCAAGAGATTAAAATCATATCCAGTAAGAACTACAGTATAAAATGCAAATTTATGAAAATATCATACTCCTACACAGCAACTTTAACTTTATGCTGCATTAAAGCAAACACAAAAAATTTTAAATATAGATAATTTTAATATTTTTGATGGACTATGAATAAAAGTTGGGGATGCAAAGAATAATTTGTACAGTGCAGTGGCATCATGTCAACTCATATTTTTTCCAATCAAAATACAGTCAACAACCCAGTGAATTAGGAACCAAGAGAGTTCCATTGACCTATCATCCTTATGCGGCCACAGAAACTTATAAACAAAGAAACAAAATTCATTTATTTGGTCACATTGGTTGGGGATATGACATATACTAAATCCAATATTGATCCTTGGCATAAAAAATGAGAAAATGGTGATGCGATGGAGATTAAAATTAATATAGTATATTTAATAATAATGATGATACTTGCATCATAGAAATATTAACCACATAGCAGGATATGTTTTCTGATTTTTTTTGGAGCAGACAAGAGGACAA
This sequence comes from Hetaerina americana, assembly GCF_022747635.1. NCBI lineage: Eukaryota > Metazoa > Arthropoda > Insecta > Odonata > Calopterygidae > Hetaerina > Hetaerina americana. The sequence continues at coordinate 58,076,776 of NW_027286874.1, read as the reverse complement.
TTACCTATAATAATGAAGATAAAAAGATAATTTCTTTTTATAAAATAATGGTCAATGTTATTTGGCTAAATGCATTTCTTAGAATTTGGTCATCATTCACTGTTGGTAACAGTACAGTTAGGAAAATATACTACCTTGATCAAAAATTTCCCGGAATTTATTCAGAAAATTAAAAATACAAGTTTATTCATCTAAATCTATATTGTCCCCTTCAAAGTAATCCCCATCGACTGCAACACACTTATGCCAGCGCTTGATCCAATCCTCGAAACATTTTTTATATTCGGTTTTCGGTATGTCCATCAGTGCTTCCTGCGATTTTTCCATTACTTCCTCTCGGCTGCTAAAACGCGTTCCCCGTAATGGTTTTTTAACTCGATTGAACAGAAAGAAGTCACAGGGAGCCAAATCAGGTGAATTCGGTGGCTGTTGGATGGTATTTGTTGCATTTTTCGTCAAAAAATTACGAATAATGATAGCACTGTGCGACGGTGCGTTATCATGGTGCAAAATCCACGAGTTTTCTGCCCACATTTCTGGTCTCTTTCGGCGAATTGCTTCACGCAAACGTCTCATAACGCCCAAATAATACTCTTTGTTTACTGTCTGGCCTTCTGGCAAAAATTCATGATGCACTACACCGTTGTAATCCATGAAAACCGTCAGCATTGCCTTCTTTTTTGACTGAAAACGACGTGGTTTTTTTGGTCTCGGCTCATTTGGTGAACGCCATTCACTTGCCTGATGTCTGGATTGCGTGTCGTACTCATAAACCCACGTCTCGTCTCCAGTAATGATCCTTTTGATGAATGTGGGATCGGATTCAGCCTCGCAAATCATGTCTTTTGCGACGTCAACACGGTCTCTTTTTTGCATGAAATTGAGGTCTTTTGGAACCAACTTTGCTGCTACACGACGGAAACCCAAATCATTAACCACAATGTCTTGGGCGGATCCATAGGCAATGTTCAAGTCCTCCGCTATTTCTCTGATGGTTAATTTGCGGTTATTGACCAACATTTCTTTTACTTTATCAATTTTTTCACCGAATTTCGATGTCGATGGTCTGCCACTGCGTTCATCATCTTCGATTGACTCACGACCACTTCTGAACCGCTCGTGCCACTGGTAAACGACCGTTTTTTTAGAGAATCGTTGCCGAAACACTTTTCCAACATTTCCAACGTCCATGCGCCACTAAATCCGTTTTTTACGCAAAATTTAATACAAGTTCGTTGTTGCAAATTTAAATCCATTTCTGAAATTGTAAAAAATCGCCTACACACACAGAGATAGATGTACTCTTGGCTACATAACTTTTGCAAATGTCAAGTTATGACACTAAGATTTAAAGGGAATATCAACAACAGATGTACCAATTTAACAAAAAAAACAGAACTCAAATCGGAACAATGGGAGCGCCACACGGTGGTTATTCCGGGAACTTTTTGATCAAGGTAGTAGGTGCATTAACAAATAACTAGTAGTGGCTAGAATTGTAAAACACCTCAAGAAACATTAAAAAAAGGAGGGAGAGAGTATTGGTCAACCCCTGATATAAAATTCACTGAATGCACGGTTCACGGTACGGTTCTCAGTACGCAATACG